>NW_026025862.1:24292-37623 GCF_019186545.1 Solanum stenotomum
TTTCTGCAGCTGAGCTACCCCATGTCATGACAAACCTAGGCGAGAAGCTTACAGATGAAGAGGTTGACGAGATGATTCGTGAACCTGACGTGGATGGTGATGGACAGATCAACTATGACAAGTTCGTCAAGGTCATGATGGCCAAGTGAGAACTGATCAACTCAACTTACCTAAATTCAGTTATTTTGAACCTTATGACAATTGAGGATTTTATGTTTTTTTTTATTTTGCACGACTAATTTTGTTGATATTTCAGATTCTTGTGTATTCGTTCTCGTTATTTTTTACTTCTACTATACGTTGATCGTCTTCCAATTTTCTCTGAAAATGCTCAAGTTTTTTAAGCCTGCAAGATCACCAAGTTGAAATACAGTTAGTTTTTGTATTGTGTTTATCCTATAGAAGGTAAATATGAAGTAATTAAACTAAAAATACCACTTATTTTGAAACAGACAAGCAAATCTAAAGTAATATGTGTCACATCTTTGTTTACATTAATGATCAAATTGCCTCTACTAAAGTCTATATACTAATCAACTCAAGTCTTCTAAGTCCATGAAATTTAGAGTAAAGAGTAAGTTGTAATCACATCAAAATGAAAAATCAAAGTGAAAGGGATATGATTATTTTGTAACTTTCATTTGAAATTTCCATGGCAAGACTTGTGCAAGGACTTGAAAATTTTGTTTCACTATGTAGTTTTTAAATATGTGAATATTAATTTAAAAATTGTAGGATATCGATAACCAAAGTTTTAATGAAAATAGATTTATTAAACTTCATATATCTACTATAAAGAAAATAGATTTACTTAAACTTCCAAATGAAAATAGATCATATTCCTAAGATTTCTCTTAGATTCTCCCTTCAAAATAAGAAATAGATCCACATAAATAAATGTTGGCATAATACATAAATGTGTCCTTCAATTTGGCTTCATTTCACATTTATGCCCTCCAATTTTAGATGTGCACAAGTAAGCACTTCAACTTGTATGAAGTTGAACAAGAAGACATATGCGTCCTTACGTGACATAATACACATAAGACACCACATTAGATGAAAATTGTCGATGCCACAGAGGATGTGTGTATCTATTTGTTCAACTTTATACAAGTTTAAGTGTCTATTTATGCACACCAAAAGTTGGAGGGCATTAATATGAGCTAAGACCAAGTTAAAAAGCATATTAATGTATTATGTCAATAAATGTCTAAATCAAGCGTAAATCCTTCTTGAACCAAAACACACTTTGTTTTTATCTATTTTTTTCTTTTGCAAACTTTGGAATTTTTCATTAAATTGAATCAATTTGTGTGATCTGGCTTTCTTTGAAATTTCTATAGCAAGACTTGTGCATTGACTTGAGGATGACAAACATTAATTGTCATATTTCTTTTCAGTTGCTATCAAATTTACTATAGGTCAAGGTGGAATTTTTATTTGAAAAAAAAATCTCTATTCGGGTCTGAATGATTTTTTTTATAAAAAAATTTAGTTTATTTCATGTTCGTTTTTCTTTATCTTTTAAAGAAATTTCTTTAAATAATTATTCATAAAATTAAGTAATCAAAAGAGAAGGAACCAAAAAGCAATATGTCACGGACTAATCAAACTAAAAATATCTATAGAAGGTAAATATGAAGTAATCAAACTAAAAATACCACTTATTTTGAAACAGATGAAGTAATATCACATCTTTGTTTACATTAATGATCAAATTGCCTCAACTAATCAACTCTTTAAGTTTTCTAAGTCCATGGAATTTAGAGTAAAGAGTAAGTTGTAATCACATCAAAATGAAAAATCAAAGTGAAAGGGATATGATTGTTTTGCAACTTTCATTTGAAATTTCCATGGCAAGACTTGTGCAAGGACTTGAAAATTTTGTTTCACCGTGTAGTTTTTAAATATGTGAATATTAATTTAAAAACTATATGTTATCAATATCCAAAAAATTTATGAAAATAGATTTATTAAACTTCATATATTTATTATAATGAAAATAGATTTATTTAAACTTCGTAATAAAAATAGATCACATTCCTAAGATTTCTCTTAGATTTTCCCTTCAAAATAAGAAATAGATCTACATAAATAAATATCTCCATAATATATAAATGTGCCCTTTAACTTTACTTCATTTTACATTTATGTCCTTCAACTTTAGTTGTGCACAAGTAAGCATTTTAACTTGTATAAAGTTGAACAAGTAAACATATGAGCCCTTACGTGACATAACACACATAAGACACCACATAGGATGAAAAATTGTCATGTACGATCGTAGGACGTGTGTGTCTATTTGTTCAACTTTATACAAGTTTAAGCGTCTATTTATGCACACCAAAAGTTAGAGGGCATGAATATGAGTTGAGACCAAATTAAAAAGCACATTATTGTATTAGGTCAATAAATGTCTAAATCAAGCGTAAGAATTTGCTGGTTCTTGAACCAAAACATACTTTGTTTTTACCTTCTTTTTTTTTTTTTTTGTTTTTTGCAAACTTTGGAATTTTTCATTAAATTGAATCAATTTGTGTTATGTAGCTTTCTTTGAAATTTCTATAGCAAGACTTGTGCATTGACTTGGGATAACAAACATTAATTTCCATATTTCTTTTCAGTTGCTATCAAATTTACTATAGGTCACGGTGGAATTTTTATTTGAAAAAATCGTTATTCGGGTCTGAATGATTTTTTTTATAAAAAATTATATTCTATATGTTCATTTTTTTTCTTTATCTTCTAAAGAAATTTCTTTAAATAGTTATTCATAAAATTAAGTAATCAAAAGAGAAGGAACCAAAAAAAATATGTCACGGACTTAGAATTTCACTAATTTTCCGTGCGAAGTGACAGGACATGACAAATAGCACCAATTGTTGTTTGAAGTGGGATGATTAAAGTAAAGAAAGAAGGTGACTATAAATCATGTTAATACATTTGGTACAAAATTTGATTTAACCATTCAGATGTAATCCACGTATAATACGAAAGATGGATGTAATAATGATATGTAAATATATATGTGGATTAATAATATTTGAATCACCATTATTATTGAGTTTACAGTAACAATTATTTCCTTTTCACTTTATTAGAAAAAAAAAATCATGACTAAATTAATACACATGCATCCAATTTGGAGTTAGTCAAACAAATATGTGCCTATACATATATTGTTAAGTAACTTTCATTTGAAATTTCTCTGCCAAAACTCGACCTCGTGTAAGGACTAAATAGTTTCAAAATATGTGAATATTAATTTAAAATATAAGTTATTGATAGCTAAAGTTTTAATTAATATAGATCCTATTCCTAAGATTTCTCTTACTTTCTCCTAATATTGATATATTTCAAGAGAAAAAAATTATTGTTATAGATGGTAAATATTTTAATGATATAGTATACCTAGGTGATTTTCCCTTTGATACGAATTAAGGCAACAACAGGCCTTGCTTGACTATTGCTTTTTCCTTATTCTTTTGATGATAAAATTCGTAATTAATTTATTTCAATATGAAAATTCGAAGTGAAAGAAATTTGTGTGTTAAGTAACTTTCATTAATATTTCCACAACATTAATACTTTTAGGTGCAAGAAAAAAAGTTATTTGGAGGCACACTGTGTCAAAAACTTGGTGCTTACGCCTTTAATGTGTCTCACACGGCGAAAATCTAGATTAATCAACGTCATATTGTGAATATTTAAAATCGAATCAAACTAAAAAATAAAAAATAAAAATATATAGGCCATGTTTCATACTAATATCATGTCCAATAAGGTCCCTCAACAATTCATTATCTTACAGTTATACCAAAACAAACACGCTACTTAAAAATGTTTGACTAAATCATTTATCGATCCAATAAAGTTACTTTTTTCTTTATAAATAAGTCTCCCTTCAGAATAAGAAATAGATCCACATAAATAAATGTCTAAATCAAGTGAAATGATTTGTTGGTTCTTGAACTAAAAAACAGTTTCCATAATTTATTTGTTTTCCTTTTTTTTCTTTTGCAAGCTTTGTAATTTTTCATTAAATTGAAATCAAATTGTGTGGTATAGCTTTCTTTGAAATTTCTATAGCAAGACTTCTACATAGACTTGAGAATAATAACAAACACTGATGTCTCTATTTCATTTTAGTTGCTATCAAAATTACTATGGGTCAAGATGGAATTTGGAACTAATTACATTGTGGAATAAAATTATTGTTACGCTTTTTTCGGAAAAATAACAAGTTTCACAAATAGTATTCTACAAAGATTATTTCATTCACATCCTTCAACACACCTCATCTTCTCCCAGCTCGGCAGCTCCTTGGCCTCCATTAGTTTAGACTAATGCTAAAGTTTACTATTATATGTTAATCAAGCAATTAGATATCAGAAGGCTATTGTTAAGAACGATTAAAATTATGTCTAGACATTTTTTACTGAAATATGATTTTACCATTCAAATAATAACCCTCTCATATTCATATATAATTTATTGCAAGGAAAAGACTCAAATATGCTATTGGAATTTGAGATAAAGCTCATTTATGCCATATGTTAAAAACAATTGATGAGAAAAATAGACTTTTGTAATGTACAAATAATTGATAAATAAAAAATGAGAACAATAAAAAGCAAATAGGAAAAAATTAGTTTGATAGTCCATAAGAAGTGCTAAAATATTCAATAGAACAATTACCTAATATGCGAACAGAAAAGAAAGAAATTATATCTTTTCACTGATTCAACCGTATAAAATCTGCATAAAGCAAAAATTATATAATTAATTGGTGTTGCAAAGTTAAGTTGGTATTCTATTATCCCAAAAACCTTGTATAAAACAACAATATATAATCACACGATATTCATGAAGAACACAAAAAAAAAAAAAAGAGAAAATTGATCAATCCACATTTAGAAAGATACAACGGACTTTATGATATTTGCCATTTTAGAGCTTACCTTCCCTAAATTAAAATTTTGTTTTCATGTTGCCCAGAAGATTAAGCTGATATCTATCTTCAATCGTCTCGTAATTGATTTTGTTGATAAAATATGAATGTTTGTTTCCAGGCTAGGATTCCTACTGTCGATTCTTGATTTTTTCTTTGTTTTACTTAATGATGGATATAATCAATTTTGTTCAATGTGGTAACTCGTTCGTAACGGGATTGTATGATTCCCCTACAATGCTTTAGCTTGTAAGAAAGTTTATGCTAGTCTTTTTGGGAAAATTTTACTCATATGGTAAAGAAAATATGGTCGGACTAGAACCATCTTCAGACATTTTGGGCAAAGTCACTTTTTCTGAGACATTACTGATGCTCCCTATCTATATTTATATCTATACAGCAGTTAGTTCTTTTTTCTTTTTTTTGATAACCGTGGTGTCCGGAGCCTCTGGACCAACTTTCATGCACCTTGACTAATTCCACAACATACTTGCCACCTCCCACCGTCATCAAGTATCGGGTACCCCTGTCGACCAAGGCTAGAACAGATGGGAAGAAATCACCTAGTGTTTTGTCTCTGTTGGGAATTCAACCTAAGACCTCATGGTGCTTAACCCACGTCATTTACCACTTCGCCACATCATTGGGTGCTACAGCAGTTACTTCATTATTCTGGTGCAGACTCAAGCTTTTCTACCAATCGAGTATATTTACTTATGTTACAGTTACTTTTTCTCAAAAGAAAGTATATATATACTTATGTCTGCTTTTCTTACCAACTAGCTGATAAATATTTCCTTAGAAAGTTTCAGACTTGGTAGTATTATATAAGCGAATTTAGTTGTAACACCTAAACCTGACCGCATTTGGTTGGAATGACTACATCTTTTGGTTGAAACAGATTACGGACGAACCTGATTTCCGCGAGGGGGAGATGTAAGAAAAACTACCAATTTGACCCTTAGCTTGAGAATCATATTTTTTGGTTTTCTACTAAAATCCCCTTTTGGAGGGTAAGGATAGATTGATAGTGGGGACGATTTAGAAGATATAATCGGAGGACACGTATGGTTAGGTTCCATTTGTATACTTGGTGGAATCTGGCGTATCTTAACCAAACCCTTCTCATGGGCTCGATGAAAATAAAATTTGGTCTGTTCTCACATTGAAAAGATATTCCCTGTTTTTCCTATATATTTAAGTACTGTTGTAAGATTTGTAGCACAATATCAATACATTTTTTGTAATTATTGCCAAATTTTTCTACAGGTTGCATCACCACTAAAGAGCTTGGAACCGTGATGCGTTCGTTGGGACAAAATCCAACTGAGGCTGAGCTTCAAGACATGATCAATGAAGTTGATGCTGATGGAAATGGAACCATTGACTTCCCCGAGTTCCTTAACTTGATGGCTCGGAAGATGAAAGACACTGATTCTGAGGAGGAGCTCAAGGAAGCTTTCAGAGTGTTTGACAAGGATCAGAATGGATTCATTTCTGCAGCTGAGCTACGCCATGTCATGACAAACCTAGGCGAGAAGCTTACAGATGAAGAGGTTGACGAGATGATTCGTGAAGCTGACGTGGATGGTGATGGACAGATCAACTATGACGAGTTCGTCAAGGTCATGATGGCCAAGTGAGAACTGATCAACTCAACTTACCTAAATTCGGTTATTTTGAACCTTATGACAATTGAGGATTTTATGTTTTTTATTTTGCGCGACTAATTTTGTTGATATTTCAGATTCTTGTGTATTCGTTCTTGTTATTTTTTAGGGAAAATGGTTCAAAACACACCTTAACTATGCCCGAAATTTCTATTACACATTCTAATTTTGCGGAGGTCCTATGACACCTCTGAACTAATTTAAAATAGAATATATGCCTATTTAATATGTCATACCCACATATGTATTAAGGGGGTGATATACACGCGTTGCCACATGCATAGTTAATGTTTTTATATTATTTTTTTAATCTTAATCTTTTGTTTTATATACAATTTTTTTTTGTATTTTTCTTGAATTTTGAAAATAGCTGTACTTATGTCTTTCTTCTCAAGATTTTTTTCCTTTTTTTTTGTAATGCCAATTCAATTGAATTTTTATTTTTTTAGTCCCTATACAATATCTTTTTTTTTTAATCTTATCTTGATCTATTCCTGTAGTTTTTGTTCAAATTCATCTAAAAAATTTAATAGTTCCCCAAAAAAGAAATGGGTCTTCCTTTTAGCGAGTTATGAATTTATTTTGATAATAAATTTTTATTATCTTTCTTACAGATCTAAAATTTTGTGGTCTTCTTTGTCATTTTGATAGTTATGGAGAAATTTTTTTGACAAAAAATTGTGTATTAATGGTGATGATTAGCATTTTCACCATCAAAATTTGATAGTGGTGGAGCTTGCGATTCTGGTAGTAATGGTAGTTGTTGCGCCTAAAGGAGATATGTGGTATCGTTGTGATGATTCTACTGCCAAGAGTTATTGCGACTTATTCATTGCCGGTATCGGCACAAATTTTCCGCCATGGCTGAATCTCAACGAAGAAGTAAACAAAAAGTAGAATAAAAAAAAATGTTGGCATTTAAGTTATAATGATACTTAATAATTAAGTTACCTTATTAAGAAATATCCAATTAAAAATTGACATGTATATATGTCTTATAAAAAAATGAAATTTATATCTAAAACTAGGGTATTTAATGAAAAAATAAAATAAAAAGTTATGTGGACTGCCATGTGGAAAATAGAGATGGGTTTTAATTTAACCCTGATGCACTCAATGTACGTATGGTCACTTGCTTGTTCATCCAAGTCGATAATACCTTTAATAATACACTAAAAAATAGTCTAGGGGGTTATAGAACCCTTGCAAAGTTAGAGTGTGTAATAGCAATTTCAACAATAGTTGAGGTGTGTTTTGAACCATTTCCCCTATTTTTTACTTCTAATATACGTTATCATCTTTCATTTTTCTCTGAAAATGCTCAAGTTTTTTAAGCCTGCAAGTTCATCATGTGGAAATTTAGTTAGTTTGTATATTGTGTAAATATGAAGTAATCAAACTAAATCCTAATAGATTGACCCCAAAATAGTAGAAACAGGTGAGTAAATTTGAAGTAATATGTGTCACATCTTTGTTTACATTAATGTTCAAATTGCCTCTACTAGAGTCTTTATACTAAGCAACTCAAGTTTTCTAAGTCCATGGAATTTAGAGTAAAGAGTAAGTTGTAGTCACATCAAAATGAAAAATTAAAGTGAAAAGGATATGATTGTCAAGTAACTTTCATTTGAAATTTTAATGGTGCAAGGAGTTGGAAATTTTGTTTCACTATTTAGTTTCAAAACATGTGAACATTAATTTTAAAATATAGGTTTTAGATATCCAAAATTTTAATGAAAATAGATCATATTCCTAAGATTTCTCTCTTCAAAATAAGAAATAGATCCACATAAATAAATGTCTAAAATCTAAATTACTCGTAAGAATTTGCTGGTTCTTGAACCAAAACGCAATTTGCTTTGTTTTGTTTTAATCTATTTTTTCTTTTGCAAACTTTGAACTTTTTCATCAAATTGACATTTTCCTGGAAAGACTGTGTGCATTGATTTGAGAATGACAACATTTTGTGAACTTGGAATTGATTGATGATTTGATATGGAGGCAGCAGTCCTTACTTGACTTTTCCCCTTTCCTCTCTCTTTTTGATAATAAAATTCGTAAGTAATTTATTTCAATATGAAAATTCAAACTGAAAAGGATGTGTGTGTCAACTGTCAAGTAGTTTTCATTGAAATTTCCACAGCAAGACTCATTGCAATTACTTGTTAATACAAAGAACTGCATGAATACTTCTCGGTGCAAGAAAAAAGATATTTGGAGGGACACTCCGTGCAAAAACTTGGTGTTGTTTCCCCCTTTAATAGGCCTTACGCCGAGAGAATCCAATTAATCGGGACCCTAATGTGGATATCGAAACTCGAATGAGAAATCAATTTTTTTTTATATATAGTAAAAGTCACTTCTCATTCTAAATATGAGGTAAACAAGTCAATATCTTATAATTATACCAAAAATACACTCTGTCATATGACTTAGTCGTGTCTAATATTTGAGAATGATATTTCTCTACTTTTTAAGTGCTTTCTTTGAAATTTATATAGCAAGACTTGCGCATTGACTTGGGATAACAAACATTAATTTCCATATTTCTTTTCAATTGCTATCAAATTTACTATAGGTCAAGGTGGAATTTTTATTTTAAAAAAATCTCTATTCGGGTCTGAATAATTATTATTTTTTTATAAAAAAAAATTAGATTATTTTAGGTTTTTTTTTTTTTGCTTTATCTTCTAAAGAAATTTCTTTAAATAGTTATTTATAAAATTAAGTAATCAAAAAAGAAGGAACAAAAAAGCAATAGCACCAATCGTTGTTTGAAGTGGGCTGATTAAAGTAAAGAAAGGAGGTGACTATAAATCAAGTTAATACATTTGGTACAAAATTTGATTTAACCATTCAAATGTAATCCACTTATAATACGGAAGATGGATGTAATAATGATATGTAAAATATATATGTAGATTAATAATATTTGAATCACCATTATTATTGAGTTTACTGTAACAATTATTTCCTTTTCACTTTATTAGAAAAAAAAATCATGACTAAATTAATACTACTGCATCCAATTTGGAGTTAGTCAAACAAATATGTGCCTATACATGTTATTTATTTAAGGGAAAGATGTAATAAGTTGTAGACGTACTATCGTTAAATCCTGTTTGCTTAAACTGTGTAGCATCATTTAACCATGAAAATTGAGGGTGAGATAATCTTTAATGATAAGTTATATGCAATATAAAATCTAATGAACCATCCACAATTAGTTCATTGAAATTCCAAAATAATAAACCACAAAAAAACAAGAATCTATTCGAGGAAGAGATGAGAAATATTTTGTTCCACGACAGAAAATTATTTTATTCTTGTCCTCCAAAAGATGCATTGGTGGTGAATGAGATTCAAAATCTAGCTAACTATATTTTCTTTTCATTTTGCACATTAATCCTTTTGTGAACATAAAATCACTGAAAAGAAGGTGAAGAAAGGAGAATATGCATTGCTGATAAAACTTGAAACTATTGTACAACAGAGAAGAGAGGTTAAAGGAAGTTTCAACGTTGACAACTGGCTCCTTTGCAAAATACATCCCCTCCTTGTAAAGTATTTATTGGGGCGAATAAGAAGCAATTAACTGCTCTGGTCTATCTCCAAGTTAACTAAGTCTCAAATTTATAATAATTTAATGGTAATATTTTATGATTTTTTTTCTTACAATTTTGTATAACTTGAATATTGAAGAAATAGTTCATGACTAATCAGTAAAAATGTCCAACTTATAATGGACATTTTGGTAATTCATTTTTTTAACTTAAAAGGCTTCCACTTTCAAAATAATAATATAATATATGAAAAATGAAAATTTAGAAATTAATATAACATAAAAATAATAATTATGTTTTGGAGACTTTAGTACAATGAATTATGAAGTATAATATTATATATTTATCCCAAAGATAATATCTATTATTGAAAATGTTATTCATTAGTAAGTATATTTCGAGATTTTGAAATGTTAAAAACAATTGATGAGAAAAATAAACTTTTGTAATGTACAAATAATTGATAAATAAAAAATGAGAAAAATAAAAAGCAAACAGGAAAAAATTAGTTTGATAGTCCATAAGAAGTGCTAAAATATTCAATAGAACAATTACCGACGTTGTGAATCGAAAAGAAAGAAATTATATCTTTTCACTGATTCAACCATATAAAATCTGCATAAAGCAAAAAATCAATAATTAATTGGTGTTGCAAAGTTAAGTTGGTATTCTATTATCCCAAAAACCTTGTATAAAACAACAATATATAATCACACGATATTCATGAAGAACACAAAAAAAAGAAAGAGAAAATTGATCAATCCACGTTTAGAAAGATACAACGGGCTTTATGATATTTGCCATTTTAGAGCTTACTTTCCCTAAATTAAAATTTTGTTTTCATGTTGCCCAGAAGATTAAGCTGATATCTTTCTTCAGCATCGTCTCGTAATTGATTTTGTTGGTAAAATATGAATGTTTGCTGCCCTTCAAAAATATAAAAAAAATGCATGTGATGAGAAAAAAAAATCTTTCATTCTAAAAAAATAAGAAAATACAAGATTTGAATGTGGAAGATAAAGAAATCACTCAATTCTGAAAAACTTATGGGGGGTTATCTCTTAGGACGAAATAGTTATATGTCAATGTGATCATTGAATTGCCAGAATAGAAACGGTTGTTTATTAAATAAAAGTAATGACTTTTAGTTTTTCTTGTCTCCTCTTTTTTTTTTTTGTAAAAATAAATTCAAATGAAGAGATTCTTTTAGGAAAGGACAAAATGGTATTAGATGTCAGATTGACCTATGTGAAGTTGGTCAGCAGGTAAAGTATTTGTTGATATTGTTACCTTGTTTGATTGATTGTACCTGGGAATTTGAGGATTGATTTGGTTTTGACAAATGGGGAACTTATTTGAGGGTTGCATTAGAATGAAGCTGTTGAAATGGTATTTGGCTCAAATCAGTTAACATTTCTAGAAAGCTTGAATCCCTCTTATGTATTTCCTGACTAGGATTCCTTCCGTCGATTCTTGATTTTTTTCTTTGTTTTGCTTAATGATGGGTATAATCAAGTTTGTTCAATGTGGTAACTCGTTTGTAACGGGATTGTATGATTCCCCTACAACGCTTTAGCTTATTAGAAAGTTTATGCTAGTCTTTTTGGGAAATTTTTTTACACAAATGGTATAGAAAATATGGTCCAACTAGAACCATCTTCAGACATATTCTACTAAAATCCCCTTTTGGAGGGGAAGGATGGATTGATAGTGGAGATGATTTAGAAGATATAATCGAAGGACTTGTATGGTTAGGTTCCATTTATATACTTGGTGGAATCTGGCGTATCTTAACTAAACCATTCACATGGGCTCGATGAAAATAAAATTTGATCTGTCCTCACATTGAAAAGATATTCCCTGTTTTTCCTATATATTTAAGTACTGTTGTAAGATTTGTAGCACAATATCAATACATTTTTTGTAATTTATTGCCAAATTTTTCTACAGGTTGCATCACCACTAAGGAGCTTGGAACCGTGATGCGGTCGTTGGGACAAAATCCAACTGAGGATGAGCTTCAAGACATGATCAATGAAATTGATGCTGAACTTGATGGCTCGGAAGATGAAAGACACTGATTCTGAGGAGGAGCTCAAGGAAGCTTTCAGAGTGTTTGACAAGGATCAGAATGGATTCATTTCTGCAGCTGAGCTACGACAAACCTAGGCGAGAAGCTTACAGATGAAGAGGTTGACGAGATGATTCGTGAAGCTGACGTGGATGGTGATGGACAGATCAACTATGACGAGTTCGTCAAGGTCATGATGGCCAAGTGAGAACTGATCAACTCAACTTACCTAAATTCGGTTATTTTGAACCTTATGACAATTGAGGATTTTATGTTTTTATTTTGCACGACTAATTTTGTTGATATTTCAGATTCTTATGTATTCATTCCTATTATTTTTTTAGGGAAAATGGTTCAAAACACACCTTAATTATGGCCGAAATTTCTATTACACACTCTAACTTTGCGGAGGTCCTATGACACCTCTGAACTAATTTAAAATAGAATATATGCCTATTTAATATGTCATACCCACATATGTATTAAGGGGGTGATATACACGCGTTGCCACATGCATAGTTAATGTTTTTATATTATTTTTTTAATCTTAATCTTTTGTTTTATGTACAATTTTTTTTTTGTACTTTTCTTGAATTTTGAAAATAGCTGTACTTATGTCTTTCTTCTCAAGATTTTTTTCCTTTTTTTTTGTAATGCCAATTCAAATGAATTTTTATTTTTTTAGTCCCTTTACAATATCTTTTTTTTTTTTAATCTTATCTTGATCTATTCCTGTAGTTTTTGTTCAAATTCATCTAAAAATTTAATAGTTCCCCAAAAAAGAAATGGGTCTTCCTTTTAGCGAGTTATGAATTTATTTTGATAATAAATTTTTATTATCTTTCTTACAGATCTAAAATTTTGTGGTCTTCTTTGTCATCTTGATAGTTATGGAGAAATTTTTTTGACAAAAAAATGTGTATTGGTAGTTGTTGCGCCTAAAGGAGATATGTGGTATCGTTGTGATGATTCTACTGCCAAGAGTTCTTGCGACTTATTCATTGCCGGCGTCGGCACAAGTTTTCCGCCATGGCTGAATCTCAATGAAGAAGTAAACAAAAAGTAGAATAAAA
>NW_026025863.1:0-17015 GCF_019186545.1 Solanum stenotomum
GGCAAGGTATAGGACGGTCCTTGGCAACTTGAGGGAAAACGTTGTACCATCACTTAGGCTCATAGTGATGGTTGCCGGTTAGAGAAACTCCCACAACAGTATTTTGTATTTTTATATACATCAGTTTATTTGTATTTTTACATATATCTCAGAGTTATATGTATCTTTGCATACACACAGAGTTGACATCATGTTTTAAACAATTTTCTTTATATTGCACTTGTTTTTAAACTGCTTTATATTGATATGAGTTTATTTATGTTGAGTTACGTTGAGCCAGGTAAGTTCTTCAGTTCCTTTCAGATTCTTTTCAAGCTTAAGTTGTGTTTAGCATTTCAACTCGCATACTAGTACATTCAATGTACTGATGCCAGTTGGCCTGCATCGTCTTATGATGCAGACGCAGTGTCACTCCCCGAGCATACACCCTAGGCGGGACTAGCACTCGAGAACCATTGCTGGCTCCAAGCGAACCCTTGGCCTAGCTTACTTACTCAGCTGAAGACTTAAACACAAGAGATGTAACTCATGTAATAACTTAAAAGATAATAACTTAGCCAAAAATGACATCTCAAGTCTTAAACGTTTACAACTGAAATGAATAAGACTAAAGAACTAATACTATCTGTCTATGAAGCCTCTAAAACAAGAGGGGTGTCTAGACAGGACCCCCGATCATCCTAACAACTGAAAACTAGAAAGCAAATGATAAAAGAGTCCTTCAGAATACAAGGAGGCTCACCAATTGACTCGGAGTGCTAACCTGATCAACGAGGCGTTGGATGCTGATCCTGATTACCTGTTTCTGCACCATAATACGATGCAGGCCAACTGGCATCAGTACATTGAATGTACGAGTATGCGAGTTGGAATGCTAAACATAACATAGGCATGAAAAGATTCTGAAAGAAACACTTACCTTGGCTCTTCTCAATTCATGAATAAACTTAACTGAACTCATTTCATTATAAAGCAGTTTAAAACAAGTGCAATATAAAGAAAATGAAAAACTGTTAAAACATGAGGTCAACTCAAAATCATAATATCATAAAAGACATACCATGCTCCCTCTCAAAGGCTACTTGTGCAATGCATGAATGAAGTACCATACCTCTATTCATACTAAGCAGAACCCCTTGAGGAACCATGCAATTACTACTGTGGGAGTTTATCTAACCGACAACCACCACTATGAGCCTAAAAGGTGATACGACATTTTTACCATCACGCTGTGAGACTGTCATATACTTTGCCGTCATATAGAACTACTTAATTTAGTGGATCCACTAGCTTAACTTATGCGAACATCTAAAAAGAATGACCCATTAATACCCATGATGGCTACATGGTTCATGGAGACTTGAGTTAATATGAACTTGCATCCCCATATCGGTGCTCAATACTACTCCCAAAAATATACTTAGCTCATATGTTTTTAAAAACAACTTCTTTCTTTGGTTTGAGGTAATTACTCAAAACTTAGCTTAAAAGCTCTCTTGGAATCGATGTTCCCTTTTCTTTCTCAAAATGTGAAAACATTTTCAAACTTCTTGGGAATACTTAGTTCCCATATACTTCTTTGAAGAAATGAACTCAACTCTTTACTTTTTGCTTAACTTGAAACTTAAGTCTTAAAACAAAGTTAAAACATTCATTAAAGACTTGAAAAATTTTATAAACTTTGCTTTGATTTGCTTCTTAACTTCTAGACTTGACTCTTAACTTCTCTTGACTTTGATCCTAACTTTCCTTGAATTGAATTATGGATTCAAGGTTCATGATCTCATGTTTATGGATGATTTCATGATGTTTAGATGTACCTTAGAGTATTGGAATCAACTAGAAAACATAGGTACATTGCTAAGGAACTAGTACGGAAGATTGGGGAAGAAATGGGAAGGACTGGCGACCTTGGCTCTATGAGAGGAGCGGGGCGCCAGAGCACAAACTTCAGAGCTGAAGTTGTGGCGCTTTAGCTGGCGCATCGCCCCACAGCCCAAACTTCAGGCTCTGAAGTGGGGCGCTCTAAGAGGTGGGCGCCCCAAGCTCTTGCCCAGAAAACTCTGACTTTTCTCCTTCATTTTTCATCTCTAAACCCTCTAATTTCACTTAGTTCTTTCCCCAAACACTTAGAATCACTAATACCCTCAATATACAATAGATTCAAACCAAAATTACACCCGAAAACATGAATCAAATCGCAAGAAACTCCAACAACACAACCCATAAGAAATTCAACGAAACTTTCAATAATGTTCATCAAGAACTCAATTTCTAACTTTCAAAGACTTAAATTCGCTAAATATAATCATGGTTGGCGTGTGGGCGAACTAACCCAACGCTTTGTGATCTCACATATCTTGTAAGGATCACCCCCAACGAATTCCACAAGCAATTCTTGAACGTTCTTGACGAATCTTGAACTTCCTTCTCTTTTCTCTTTTCTCCAAGCCCTAGCGTGAACTCAATTTTTTTTAAAAAACTGAATAATAGCTGATTTTTACCCCAATTAACTCTTAAAAATGAATTAGGAAATTAATTAGAGAAAAGACTAGTTTGCCCTTCCAAAAATCCGGTTTTAGATTTTCCTTATTCGAACATCCCAACTTCCAAAGGGTATAACTCACTCATATGAACTCGGAATTACTCAAATTCAGCGGCGTTGGAAAGATCATCCGAAGAGATTTCCAATCATATCTGGAAGTACACCTAACTCATAGTGAGCTAGGAGTTATGGCCGTTTGAAGTTGACCACTTTTAACTTAAACAAATTTCTAGGTTTCAATTCTTTCCAAAAATCACTATTTCCAATTCTTAGCTTCTTCCTAGGTATTTCGAATTGCGAGATGTTACACGCAGGTAACCAGGATCAGCATCCAGTGCATCGTTGATCCAGTTGAGCTTTAGAGTTGTTGGTGAGCCTCCTTGCATTCCGGAGGATCTCCTTTTTTTTCATTAATTTATCATTTTAGTTCATTAGGATGTCGTGGGGCTGTCCCGACATCCATCTTAGTTGTTTTAGAGGCTTCATAGATAGTCAGTCAGATGTTAGTTCATTCGTCATCGTTTTGTTATTGGCTTATGTTCAGATTTGAGTTACAATTTTAGCTAAGTTAAATGTTTATTTTTAAAACATTATGAGTTCAGTTTGAGGCAGTTGAGTTATTTAGCATGTGAATCCTTTTCTTAATGCTTAAAGTCTTCCGCTGAGTAAGTAAGCCAGACCAAGGGTTCGCTTGGGACCAACAATGGTTCTCGAGTGCCAATCCCACCCAGGGTGTAGGCTTGGGGCGTGACAAAACCCACACCCAAGCTATTAGTGTGTCGGAACATGACACCCGATCCAATATACATCTATCGAAACGTGACACCCGATCCAATATATGTGTCAAAATGTGATACACGGTCCAATATATGTATCAGAACGTGACACCAGATCCAATAATGTGTCGGAGAGTGACACCCAATCCAGTCAACAAAATCACAGTCACAATCACACCCATAAGAACAATGTACATAGTAACATAGTCAAACAACAGTGTTGACATCCAATTTTGGACCTCCACAATATAAATTAATCACCGAGCTTCCTAATTTCCAATTGGTTTGAAATAATTGGCTTTATAAAATTCAAAATAATTTTTAAGTCATTTTAAGTAGTTTTGTCATTTTTATAAATTTTAAAATAATAAATGTGATATTTTATAGAATTACGTGTCTAATTAGTATATTTTATGAATGTTAGAAAATTGTCTCAAAAGGATTTTAGTCTCATTTAAATATTTGGTTATTTAGTTTAAGTTAATTAATAGCTTATATTTCGAGTTAATTAGTTTATAATTAAGTTAATTAATATATAATTGTGTGTCTAATTAGTATATTTTATGAATGTTCGAAAATTGTCTCAAAAGGATTTTAGCTTTATTTTATTTGGTTATTTAGTCTTTTATAATTAAGTTAATTATTTTATTTTATTAAGATTAAGAAGCTCGTTAATTAATTAATATCAATTTGTCTTATTTAATTACTAGCCAAACCTATTTTAACTAAATCAAATTGGCTAAATTTTCCCTAATCCCCTTTCAATAACCCCTGGCCCACCTATTTCCTAATTCAAGAAGCACCCAACATTAACAATACAATACAAGTACTAATCGACCCCTTCCAATAAAATAATAACAACAACTGACCCCACCCCTTTTTCCCTTTTGACTTCTAACATACAAGCCATACAATACATACAATTCCAAACAACACTACTTACAATACAGCATACACCAAATCGGCCCCATCCCCTCTTTCCCTTCTAATTTCAACAATAGCAGCAGCAGTCTAAAATGTCAACAACAGCTGTACGCAGCAGCCCTGCTGCCTCGGATTTTCTGGGATTTTGGAGAAAATTTCATACGAAATCCAGTTGCTCCTTGTTGGCCTTGAAAAGGAGCAAGAAATTTGAATTTGAGATGGAAAATTTCACCCAATTTCCCCCTAATTTCCATCTATATATTCAGCTCTTATTATTCACTGTAAGGGAGAGAGGAGAAAAAAGAAAAAAAAGATTTTCACCATCTAAAAAAAAAATATAGAGGTTTCATACATTGAAAGGACGAAAAATAAAAAGCTAATTTTCTTGTGTATCGATTCTCTGCTTGTTCGGGTTAAGCTCACAGTGGTGGAATCGCTCTTCTCGTTGTCCCGAAACGCTGCTCCGAAAAAGGTAATTTTCATTGTTTTATTTAACTAATTGTATATTTTCAATGTACTGATCAATTTGATATTATTAGCGGATTACTCTATTTTACTTCCTGTTGAAAAATTCAATTTTTTTTATAAAGTTTGATTATGTTTTTTTTTAGTATGTGAATCTTTATGGGATCAGTTTTGTCTCTATTTTGGCATTTAAAGGATTGATATTTGTATGTTATTTGTGATTTTCTTGTATAGGAGTCGCTATTGTTTTGAGCTTATTTGTTGTGTCTGCTATTATGTTGAAGTTTGAGTTCTTGTCTTGATTTTTAGTCACTCGTTTCATTGAATCTATTTACATACCTTCATGTGCAAGGATTTATCTTTTTTTTTTTTTTTTTCATTTTTGTGTCTAATCCGATCCCATTAACTTAATTATTTTATGTTCGGAAAAGAAGATTTCTAATGTGAGCACTATTATCTCAAATTTGCTTTCCAAAATGTTACGTTGGAGTCATGTTCCCAACTAAAGCAAAATTATTATTTCCTCACTGTTTCACTCCCCTAAACCACATTAGAGATATTTGTTTTGTTACTTTTTTTGAGTAGTATGTTTTGGTGCTTAAGTCCCCATCCATATCTTTACACATACCTCTATGCAAGTGTTAAAGTTCGTTTGTATATATATTGCTTAATCGAGTTGTTTTATTATTGTTTTTGTTTAAAAAGGTGGTGAATTAAAGTGAGAATTTTGAATGTATTTTCAGTTGATTTGGCATCATTGTTCTACCATAGCCATGGCATAGTATGATTCTCTGTCACAAATAAGTCCAACTTATGTACTAGCCTTTATCCTTGCTTAACTAATTTCATCTCATCAAGACATTGTGTCTTTTACATGTGATTAATTTGTTTTCTCTGATTAATCTTACTATCTCATTTACACATAGTTAAACATTCACATAGTCCTTTATATATGCTAATCTTCCTTTTTTTTTCTATTTTTTTTTTTTGCATGGACTCCCTTGGATCGAGTCCATTGGACTCCCCTTTGTCCCCTACATTTCTTCAAGTCGACCCTCATCGCTGTTCGAATTTCAGAAGCTGAAACAGAGCTCAGAATGATGAAAATCCGGCTGATATGCAACATGTATACATTTAATATACGCTGTATTTCAGTATACATCTATATACAGGTCAAAAATGCAGGAATACAGGGCTGAGGCGAAATATAGGCATTCTGAAGGAAGAGATACATGAAAAGAGCTAATATACATGCTCATATACACTGATATACATCAGTTGTATACCAAAAAGGGGTTTTGGTTAAACCCCAAAAAATACCAACGAAATTGGCCCAAAAAGGGGCCCGAATTCAATTTCTCTCTTACTCTTTAACTATTTAATTGTGATTATTCATGGTTTGTTGTTTAACTCTAACTTTACAATCGTAAATCAACTTAGTTGGATCCCCAAAAGACGAGCTATTTCTCTGTGTTGTTTTGTTTCTAACAAATCTATTTTTATCAACTTTTGTATTGTCATTTATAATCTTTAGTCAAAACTTTTTATTTCTTTTATTTTATTAGTTTAAAATAGTTTTTCATAAACCAAAAATGACTCAAATGAAAATCAACTAATTTAGTTTCGTTAAAATTCTTATTACTTGTCTCTAAATCAAATATTTCAATTAAGGTCCCATTTTTCTTAAAAAATAAAATCGCTCTTTGTTTAACTATTTTCTCAAAGTTAATCTAATAGTGTAAATAAATACTTACTTAGTTATTTTCTTAAAAAGGTTAGTCAATTAATTCAAAATGATTTTTCATACTTTAATTTATTAAATTGGTTTAATTTGTTCTCAAATGAACTAAATAAATTCTAATTAGTCTAGTTTTATTAATTTTCTAATCACTTGCATCTTAATTCAAATATTTTCATTTTAGGTCTCTTCCTCTAAAAAGATCAAAATAAAATGGTTCATTTCTTAGCTATTTTTCAAACTTAACCGAATAGTGTAAATTATTATATATTATTTATGTTAAATTATTTTTTCTAAAAATAATCAAATACATTTTAGTCAAGTCGTAGATTTACCGCATGTTAGCGGCCACTTCGAATGCTTAAACCCTTTTTGAAGTGTAAATTGAACCCCGAACCTTCTTTGACATTTTCAAATAATTTTTTCTGTTTAAATCTTTGAAAATTATAAGTTTTCTTAATTTCTTTAAAAAATTAAGTGGCGACTCCTTTCTAAGTATTCTTTTCCAATTGTTTTATACTTAGAATATTCAAAAAAGTGATTTTTCTAAAGATAGGACAATTACGGTACAACAGAAATGGCGACTCTGCTGGGGATTCAATTAGGTTCTAACCACAATGACTTGACTCTCTTTGACTATTTGTTAATATTTGTTGAATTGTTTTACCTCAAATGTGCTTTATTTGCTTAAATTGTGATATCAATTGTCATTGCATGCATATCATTTATTCCGTAAAACGACATTTTTTTTTTCACTTAAAGGACGATTATGCGGGCCGCAGTCGTTCGTTAACCAAATTGTTCTCAGAACACCCTGACGAATGTAGTTGGCTACTGGATAGTCAACGATCGTTAATTGTCTCAGCCCAAGTAGTCCGCTTGGGTCACCAATCTACTTTAAAGAAAACCCACTCTTAGTCATACTAGGATAGAGCAAGACCAAATCTCTGAAATTTAGCGCATTGGCCTAAGATGACCCAATACCCAAGGCGTGTCGGGTCCATTAGAAAGACCACCTTGAGTTCAAAGGGCCCACGACCCGAACTGATGCTCATACTTACGTGTTTGAAAGATGTATGCGCTATTTGACAAAGTGTTGTGTCTTGGGTTTGGGGGGGTATCTAATTATTTGTATGTTTTTGTAGATGGCTAAGCAACACTTGAGTTTCAAAATGGTCACCGAGACGCCAAACCTCCTCCGTGTATGGTGGTACAATCTCAATCCATATCAGAAAATAGAACTCTCCATTCACTTAGGTCACCTTCCGTCACTAATGAATCTCAGAGTCTGGCCTAAGTTCATTGAGGTGGTCACTAGATTTTGGGACGATAAGAGGATGGTGTTTTGCTTCGGAGATGTTGAAATGACACCAACTGTGGAAGAAATCAAAGATTGCCTAGACAACGTCGGAACGTGCCAGAAAAGGAAAAATCATCCAGATCATCACATTTTGTTACCAGATAAGCCAACCAGTACAAAATTAAAAAATATGTTGTTATTGGTAAATGCAGACTGGCTAGACACCCCGAGTGTTTCGTTTCTGAAATTCTATGAACGTGGGGACACGAGAACTATTATAAGAATTTTCCAAATGAGTTTCTCAGTCGCAGTAGTTGGAGTCAAACTCAAACCTTAGCTTTTGCCGTATGCCTCTTAGGGACAATGGTATTCCTTCAGGACGGAGGGAACGAAATTGATACTCGAATTGTCATGGTGACTCACGCCATCTTTGAGGGTGTTGGTAAAAAAGGAAAGGTCAAAAAGAACTTCAACCTG
The DNA here is from genome assembly GCF_019186545.1 of Solanum stenotomum. Taxonomy (NCBI): domain Eukaryota; kingdom Viridiplantae; phylum Streptophyta; class Magnoliopsida; order Solanales; family Solanaceae; genus Solanum; species Solanum stenotomum. Next base: position 8,226 of record NW_026025863.1, read on the forward strand.
GCCCCGATCATTTTGGCTGACATCTATCGATCTTTGGGTCAATGCAAGAAAGGGTTTCCATTTTTTCAAGGGTGTAATATATTGCTGCAATGGTGGATGTCTAAACATCTAGTGATAACAACCGAAACTCAGAAACAGAAGTTGGCCGAACCACAAAAGGAAAGCCACCTCGACCATTACGAGTTCCATTTGAGCATCAACAGTTCGAGATCCACAGCACCAGGGAAGCATGGGCTAAATTCTTCCACGACATAAAAGATAGAGACGTACAATGGATGTTTCAAGATTTCATGTCAGAAAAAATAGTTGTTCAAGGGGCTAAGTGTCCTTTCCTAATCCTTCATTGCATTAGAGGGATATGACCTTACAATCCTAGCAGGGTAATGCGGCAATTCGGCAGAAGACAAATTCTACCTTTCAAAGGAGACACTAGCCGCTACATCTTTGACTATAACGAGTGTGACAATATACTTTACGCCAAGGTTATTCTTCAAGAATGGGCTGGCCGGGTCAACCTAAAGGAGATCATGACAGAAAATAGATATGAAGCCGGGTATGTTGATGAATACAAAAAATGGTTGCAGGACGATCTACATGGTACACTTGACCCGACGCCACGCACGGGCCGACAAATTGAAGATGTCCAGGTAAGGCTCCAAATCCAAGCCTACCATTTTCAGCAGGAATGGGATCGAAGAGAGCAAGAGTTTCAACGTAGGGAGCAAGAATACCTGAGTAGGGAACAAGAGTTCCAGCATCGAGAATATGAAAGCCAAAGGGCATTAGCTTTTGCCATGCAAGAGTTAGCTGACGCGAGAGCCTGTCTGATACGTTTGGACTTGAACTTGGATGATCAGCTTAACACCCTCCAGGGCGTGTCGATGTCTTCAAAAGCTGTGTTCGCTGAGCCGCATGTGATTACCAGCAAGTTCCTCATTCGTGAAGAAGTGGAAAAAACAAGAAGAGGAGCAAGTCCTTCAGCACTTTAGTTATCTTATTCCCCTGCGTAGGATTGATGTTCTTGTATTTGCAGTTTATCCCTTCCGTAAAAGATGTATCCCTTTGCTTAACTTTGTAATGAATTCTCTATTGTTTATGAATCTTATTTTGGGGGATGCAACAATTTGTTTCAAAAAGCGCAATACATCCTTCAAATCGCTAGGCCTACCCTGGGCATCAAAGGGTCACATGCATGTTTAGGACGTGATATTTGTGTGACTTAACTGTTTATGTGATATGTTGCTTTGAATGAAGACATTTTTAGCCTACTTCTTTTCAGAAATTTTCTAAAAAATTCTCCAATACCAAATACAAGTCACTACCAAATGTCCGACCAAAATTCCATGAGTCTTAAGTTTCTTAGCTAGAAATAAAATCTTACTATCAAATCCTGAAATATTACTCTATTATCTCAGAAAAGGTAAAATTGCTGCTAAGATGGAAAAAGGGAAGGGTATCGACATAGAGATAATTGAGGAGGATTTGAGGATGAAATTACAGCGGCTCAGACAAGAGATCCAAGAAACCAGAAAAAGGAGAATAGAAGTGGAGTTTGCCACCGCGATCGTACGAACAACAAATGCGGCACTAGACGCAGAATTGGCAGCAAAGATGACAAAATGTGCTGTTATAGATGAAGAGACAGTTATTGTGCGGAAGAAGCGCGATGCCCTCAAAGATATAACCGTGATGCTTCAGAAGCCATGTAGAAAGCACTATTTCTTCAGCCAAGAGGCCAACATCAGTGGTCTCGAAGACACCGGACCTGAAGCTATTGAAGAAGATACTGGGGAGGAAATTGTCTATAGGCCTCCTCGGACGGTGGAAGGAAGGGAATGAGAAAACCACCCTCGAAGCATATGAGTTTACCACCCGTGATTAATGCGACAATCAGAAGAAGAATGGCTTGGTTGGAGACACATTTTATCTTTTAGGAGCTTTATTGTCTGTTCTTCACCTTCCTTGTAATCTTCAAAAAATGAATGAATGAAAATGAAACATCCTTTGCATTCGAACTACGTAGGGCCTGAATTCTTCTTGGGAGATACGTAGGCAGCCTTTCAAGGCCCGACCCCTATCTTTTTTAAATTTTCTTTTCCCCCTCTTTCATTCTACAAGGAAACATTGAATTCACATCAACAGATGCCGAGAGATGCAGCAACAAGACCTTAACTCAACGCAATTTAACATTTCTGAGACACCAACCTCAATATAAAAACAAGCAAATTTCTGCTTGTTCAAAGTCAGCCACCATTATTAGTGGGTTGACATGTTCTCAGACAAAGCAACTTTTATGTGTTTATCTGTTTTCTATGTGATATCTTGCATTATTTATCCAGAGCTAATACTAACAGATTTGCCTTTGAGTTGTTTTTCTCTACAGGTAGTTAGAACTGATCTGTGTTGATACACGGGCTGATCATCCTTATTTCACTAGATCTAAAGGCCCTACAGATTCCTTCTCCATTCAAAAATTCACAAAAGGGAAAAGCAACAATGGGTGATAACAACGAAGAAACCAGCCTTACTAACGTCGTGGTGGCTCAGCCCGCCCTTGCTGATCAAAATGAACTGATCCTGCAGTTGATGGAACAAATTGCTGAGATGAGGGTCGAGATGCAAAGAAAACACAATTTGCCTCCTCCGATTTTTGCTGTCAACACTCAACCAGATGGAAGACCCCCAACTCAAAATCCCCCTCCTAATGTGGAATAAGCTCAAAACCCGCCTTTAAGCCCTGCTCGTAATCCCTCCATCATTGACCTTACCACCCAAAACCCCCATTATGCCTCAGCCTCTTATCAAACACCACCCCCTCCTCAAAATACCAACCTCCAAGCACCGCTCCCTCCCTCCAATGCAAACCACCAAACTGGCCTACCCCCTCACAACCAAAACGCTAATAACCCACACACTTCCATCCTTCGCTAAAACCAGTATACCAGCCCCCAAACTTTCCCCCAAAACTTTCACGCCCCTTTAAATGGCAAGAGTCGCTCTATTGCTCCACTACCACCACAAAAGGACTCTTTCCAAATATCGGTCCCCAATGAGCATGACGCCCATGGTTAGGAGATCGACCACTATGAGGAGAGGGAGAGAGAGTGGAGGTTAAAGGAAGAGACCGTCAAGATAGATATGAAGGAGGAAATTAGAAAAGCCATGAAGGAGTTGAACTGCATTCCTGAGGTCGTCGGGTTGAGTTACGAAAACCTGTGCATTCATCCAAATTTGGACCTCCCGGAGGGGTTCAAGGTGCCAAAATTTGACATCTTTAGAGGAACGGGGAACCCCTTAGCACACCTGAGGGCCTACTGTGACCAACTTGTGGGAGTTGGGAGAGACGAAGCTTTGTTAATGCGGCTTTTTAGCCGAAGTTTGAGCGGAGAGGCTCTAGAGTGGTTTACGTCTTATGAAACGAGACAGTGGTCTTGTTGGAATGCTCTGGCTAAGGACTTCATCGAACGATTCACCTACAATGTGGAGATCGTTCCTGACTGTTACTCCTTGTAGAAGATGAAACAGAAGCCAACCGAAAGTTACAGAGAATTTGCATATAGATGGCGGAAGGAAGCAGCTAGAGTTAGACCTCCTATGTCGGAAAAGGAAATCGTCTAAGTGTTTGTGCGGGTGCAAGAGCCCGAATATTATGACAGAATCATGTTGCTCGTTGGATCAAAATTTGCTGGGATAGTCAAGGTAGGTGAGACTATCGAAGATGGATTAAGAACCGGGAAGATTGCCCGTGTTGCTGCCTCGCCCGGATCTTCAGGTTTGTTGAAGAAGAAAAAAGAGGATGTGTCCTCTATCTCCTATGAGGGGAAGAAGACCCCAGGGAAAGCCTTATCATCCCAAGGTCGTTCTCGACCTTCACAGAGTTTGTACCCGGCTTGTTATACACAGGCTGATTACCAAAATAATTCTCCCCCTAGTTATCAAAATACCCCTTCTTCCATTTACCAAACTCCACCTCATCACTACCGGAACGTCACCCCCAACTATTCCAATGTTCAGACAAATTACCATACTCCTCCCCCAATATACCAAACCCCAACTCCACTTTACCAAAATACACCCCCGAACTACCAAGCTTCACAACCAAATTACCAAACCAACTCATATCCCAGATATCAAACCCCCCGTCCGAATGCTCCAAATTATCGCCAAATGCCTCCCCCTCAATAAGGCAATTACGATCCCTCCCATCCTAGATTTGAGAGGAAGCCTGCTAGAATTTTCACTCCGCTTATTGAAAGCCGAACAAAGCTGTTCAGCGATTAACCGCGACAGGATATATTCATCCAGTGGGGCCCAAGCCGGTTGATACTGGCTCTAAGCTTTACATACCCGACCAGAGGTGCGCGTATCACTCCAACAGTGTTGGACACGATACCGAGGATTGTATCAACCTGAAACATAAAATCCAAGACCTAATCGATCAGAACATGGTCTCTCTTCAGACGATCGCGCCCAATGTCAATAGTAATCCTCTTCCAAATCATGGAGGCGTCACTATCAATATGATAGAGACAGATGATGATTGGTGCATGTCAAAGACAATAGTTCCGATTGCTCCTGATGACTTGGAAAGGGCTGTAGCTTCGTTAAGCATCAGAGAGAAGAAAGAGTTTGTGATTCTGATACTCGAGAAGGCTGTTTCCTTGGTGCAGAGAGAAACTCTTGCCCGACCAAAGTTTGTGATTGAAACGGCTGTTACCAAGGGTATGACCAGATCTGGCAGGTGCTACACGCCAGAAGAGCTGATCCAGGGTGTGCAAAAGAAGGATCAGACTAAAAGGCCGATTAGTGAAGCTGAAGCGGAAGAGTTCTGGAGGAAGATGCAGCCGAAAGATTATTCAATTGTGAAACATTCAGAGAAGACACCAGCTCAGATTTCTGTGTGGGCTTTATTGATGAGTTCGCAGTTGCATAGACAGGCTTTAATGAGAGCTTTGGATGACACTTATGTGCCTGTGGGGACTAACAGCGACAATCTAGCAGCCATGATAAACCAGGTCATTCGGGGACATCAAATCAGCTTTTGTGACGAAGAATTGCCCTTTGAAGGCAATGTGCATAACAAGGCTCTGCATGTTACCATCAAATGTTGAGATAAAATGATAAATCGTGTATTGGTCGACGATTGGTCCGATCTCAACATCTGCCCGCTTTCGACTCTGAGGCAGCTGAAATCCGATTTGGGAAAGCTCTACTAGAATCAAGTCAAGGTAAGGGCCTTTGATGGAGTGCAAAGAGACACATTGTGTGCGGTAAACTTGGATATTCAGTTGGGTCCTGCAGAGTTTAATGTGGAGTTCCAGGTGTTGGATATCAAAACTAGTTACAACCTGCTTCTAGGAAGACCGCTTATCCATATGGCCGGGGCTGTGCCGTCTCCCCTTCACCAACTGTTGAAATTTGTTTGGAAGGACCAGAAATTGGTCATTTATGGTGAAGGGAGCCATTCCAATGGGTATGCACCGATCGTTGATAATATCTCTCGAGGTTGTGATTTCTATACGGTGGAGCTGGTAAATGCCACCGGTGATGACTTGGCTCCACACTCCCCTATGCCTACCGTATACAAAATAGTTGCTACTGTCATGCTCTAGTACGGTTTCGAACCGGGTTTCGGGTTGGGAAAACATTGTCAAGGAATTGTCAATCTTATTCAGATCCCCGCTAAAGGAGTAAAGTTTGGTTTGGGGTATGTCCCCACAGAGGTTGATGGAGCATGGGTGAAGAGCAAAAATGTTGATCAAGCATTAGCTAGACCAATTCTTCATTTGTACCAATCATTCCCAGTGCGGGAGTATGCCATCAACAACAGTTTGAGGGAAGGAATCTGGGGCCTTTTTGAGGAAATCGATGCGGTTATCGAAGAAGAGGCTGGGATATCAGGCATTCGTGATGCAGAGCTTGAGGAGGGATTGCAGAACTGGACCTCCACACTATTCCTGATTTCCCGCTCATCTGGGTAGAAAGGACATGTACTTTTTTTAAAATTGGTGGTAGTCCGAAAGAGGCCCGAGACCCACCATTTATGTAGTTTTTATTTGTTTGAAGTTTTCAAATTTCCTTCTGATGACTAAAAAGGCAAAATGGCCCTTAGTTGTGGTCAAAATTTGTTCTAGTTTTTCAATTTAAATGAAAGTCACTTTTATCAAAATTTGTTTACTTATCTGTTTATATTTTACTTTCCTAACTTTGTTTGTTTATGATTTCAGTAATATTAATTTAAAACCTGCCAATGTCATGTCATGTCATGAATCGAGTGAACAAAATGAGGCAGGTGATGATGAGTGCGAGGAATATGAAGAAGAAATGAGGTACCCGAACATGTTTTCGAAGAGTTTCGACAATTCGAGAATCAACACAAGCCAAATTTGGAAGAAACCAAAATTGTGAATCTCGGAGATGAGGAATGTGTTAAAGAAGTGAGAATTAGTGTTCATCTAACTAAAGCTCAAAGAAGAGACCTGATTCGTTTGCTCAGAGAGTACATTGATGTGTTTGCCTGGTCTTACAAAGATATACCGGGGCTGAGTACGAATATGGTGTCCCACAAGCTGCCGATTAATCCAGATTTCAGTCCCGCAAAACAAAAGACTCGAAAGTTCAAGCCTGAGTTTAGTTTGAAGATCAAAGAGGAGATTACCAAGTAGATCGAGTCTCAAGTAGTGGAAGTGACGCAATATCCGACTTGGTTAGCCAACGTTGTTCCGGTTGCCAAGAAAGATGGAAAGATCAGAATTTGTGTCGACTATAGAGATCTCAACAAAGCTAGCCCGAAAGATAATTTTCCATTGCCAAACATTCACATCCTCATTGATAACTGTGCTAAGCATGAGATGCAGTCATTCATAGATTGTTATGCGGGTTATCACCAGATCCTGATGGACGAAGAAGATGCAGAAAAGACAGCTTTCATCACGCCTTGGGGTGTATATCATTATCGGGTGATGCCATTTGGTCTCAAAAATGCCGGTGCTATTTACATGAGGGCTATGACGACCATTTTTCACGATATGATTCACAAGGAGATCGAGGTGTATGTAGATGATGTCATAATCAAGTCCCGCGAGAGTTCGGGTCACTTGACTCACTTGAGGAAATTCTTTGATCATCTACGCCGATATAATTTGAAGTTAAATCCCGCCAAATGTTCTTTTGGAGTGCCAGCTGGCAAGTTGTTGGGATTTATAGTTAGCAGGAGGGGAATTGAGCTTGACCCTTCCAAGATCAAGGCGATCCAAGAATTGCCTCCTCCAAAGACAAAGAAGGAGGTGATGAGTTTTCTAGGAAGGTTGAACTACATCAGCCGATTCATAGCTCAATCCACCGTGGTGTGTGAGCCCATCTTTAAGTTATTGAAAAATATGTCTCGACTAAGTGGACCGGAGAATGTCAAACTGCTTTTGATGCCATCAAGAACTATTTGTCCAATCTGCCGGTGTTGGTCCCTCCGCGAGTAGAAAGTCTGTTATTGCTATATTTATCTGTCTTAGATAATGCATTGGGATGCGTGCTTGGTCAACATGACGAAATTGGGAAGATAGAGTGAGCCATTTATTACTTAAGCAAAAAGTTCACTCCATATGAGGCTCGTTACACTCTTTTGGTGAGAACATGTTGTGCTTTAACTTGGATCGCTCAAAAGTTGAGACATTGTTTGTCTTCTTATAACACATAACTTATTACCAGGATGGAACCCTTGAAGTATATTTTCCAGAAAGCAATGCCGACCGAAAAGTTGGCTAAATGGCAAATGCTTCTGAGTGAGTTTGACATCGTGTATGTGACTCAGAAGGCGATAAAGGCACAAGCCTTGGTTGATCATCTTGCAGAGAATCCAGTTGATGAAGAGTATGAACCGCTAAAGACTTATTTTCCCGATGAAGAAATAACATTTGTGGGTGAGTATATTTCTTAAGCGTACCCTGGTTGGAGAGTGTTCTTTGATGGAGCGGTGAATCATCAAGGGAAAGGAATCGGAGCGGTCTTAGTGTCAGAAACCGGTCAGCACTATCCCATGGCGGCTAAACTCCGGTTCCAATGCATGAACAACATGGCTGAGTATGAAACTTGCATCCTCGGTCTGAAGATGGCAATTGATATGAATGTTCACGAGTTGCTGGTTATTGGAGATTCTGATTTGCTAATTCATCAGATTCAAGGGGAATGGGCCGTGAAGAATCCAAAAATCACACCGTACATGCAATATATACAGAAGTTGTGCACGAGATTTCGCAAGATTGAGTTCAGACATACTCCTAAAACACAGAATGAGTTGGCCGATGCTTTTGCCACCATTGCCTCAATGATCAAACATCCGGATACAAGTTATATTTATCCCTTGGATATAGAGGTAAAAGAGCAGCCTGTTCATTGTTCACATGTTGAAGCAGAAGCAGATGGTTTACCTTGGTATTTTGACATCAAAAAGTATTTGGAGACCGAAATTTATCCTAAGAATGCAACGTTCAACCAGAAGAAGTCGATAAGCCGTATAGCCCTCAATTTCTTTGCAAGTGGGGAAATTCTTTGTAAGAGGACTCTAGATTTGGGTTTTCTCAGATGTGTTGATGCTAGTGAAGCTGCAAAACTTCTGGAACAGATACATGCGGAAGTTTGTGGTACTCACATGAATGGGCTCACTTTGGCGAGGAAGATCCTTCGCGCCGATTATTTTTGGATGATTGTGGAGCATGATTGTTGCAAGTTTGTGCAGAAATGTCATAAATGTCAAGTGCATGGTGATCTGATTCGAGTGCCGCCTCACGAACTTAA
>NW_026025864.1:0-493 GCF_019186545.1 Solanum stenotomum
TAGGGAGTTTACCACGTCAACTACCCCTGGACTCCTCTCAATGAATAATTAGCTTTCACATTAATTTCGTACTATCTTTTGTTATTCATAGATTAGGACCTGAGAATTAGGACCAACTTAACTATTTTCCCTCTTTTGGCTATTAGGAATCTATAAATCTATATAAAGTCAAATATGAAAACGTTGATGTGGCACCTCCCAATGGCCTCTATTAGTATTTATCTATTTTGTCAATTTTTTGAGCTTTTATCTTATTTTTAATTACAAATTAAAAATGTATTCATGATATAAGAAAAAGAAATTTAACTCCTATAATTAAAAATTTGTGTAATAGCTAAATAAATTATGGTACAATTAAGATACATCATAAACATAATAATTAAGAAATTGTGTAACTGCTAAATAAATAATGGTACAATTAGGATACATCATAAACATAATTTCTTCAATAAAATTATTATTAAATAATATTAAAATTAAGTCATTGATTAAT
>NW_026025865.1:0-715 GCF_019186545.1 Solanum stenotomum
TTTTTTGGAGTTTATGGTTTTTTTTATGGTTATGATTTTTATGATTAAGGTTTTTAAATGTTTTAGGGTTTCTTAGGTATTTTTAAGAATTTGGATTTCTTAAGATTTAGGGTTACGTAGGCCTAATATAGGGCATATGAATTTAAGTTTAGGGTTTTTTCTAGGGATTATGGTTTTAAAGGGTTTTTTTTCGGGTATTATAGTTGTAGGTGTTTAAATGGATTTTAGGGTTTAGGGTTTCTTAGGATTCCATATGGTTTGGGGTTTAAGGTTTAGCCCTATGATTTAGAGTTTCTTAGCGTTTAGGATTTCTTAGGGTTTGGTTTTTTTAAGGGTTTTTAGGATTTAGGGTTTTGGGCTTAAGATTTTCTAGTGTTCTATTAGGTTTAGAGTAATATTTAGGTTTAGGGTTTTAAGGTGCTTAGAATTTCTATTGTTTCTTAACGATTAAGGGGTTCTTAGATCTTAGGGGATTTATAGGCTTTTGGGTTTTTAAAAGTTTAGGGTTTCTTAGGTTTAGGCTTTTAAAGGTGTTGATCTAATATGCTGATGATATGCCCACTCAAGGTTAGCTTGGCGTCACTCGTGATCCTAGGTCTCGTGTTACGTCAAGTGGGTAACCTCGGGGAGTGACAAAAACAATGTATGAAACTAAAATGAAAAACTGAATATAAAACATATAAATCATCCCAGGGTTTTAAGGTGTTTAGAATTT
>NW_026025866.1:0-394 GCF_019186545.1 Solanum stenotomum
TATGTGATAAGGTTAGAGTAAACAATTAGCTAGCTAGAATGACTGAAAGCAATAACTAACTAAACTGACATGGCTGAAAGAAATACTCACCTCAACTCAACTCAATACAAAGAAACCATAATAGATGCAATATTTAAAACATTATAAAACAGGAGATAAAACTCAATACTGTATAAAAATATCTTAAAATACTCTTTACTCTTATTAGTAGAGTTTTGGTACAATAGTAATGACTATTGTTTAATCCACTCTTTTCAAGCTGTCATGGATCTTTCATGTTTAAGTCCACTCTTTTCGGACTCAGACTATTTGTTTAAGGTNTGTTCTTAGACTTGTCGTTAGTAGAGTTTTGGTACAATGACTTTTAGGTTCTAGGAGTTGTTCTTCCGCATTA
>NW_026025867.1:0-541 GCF_019186545.1 Solanum stenotomum
TGGGTTAGGGTTTAAGGGTTATGATTTACGGTTAGGGTTTAGGTTATGGTTTTGGGTTTAGGGTTTAGGTGTTTAGGGTTTAGGGTTTAGGGTTTTGGGGTTAGGGTTTTGGGTTTATGGTTTGGTGTTTAGGGTTTAGGGTTTATGTTTTAGTGTTTAGGGTTTATGGTTTATGGTTTAGGGTTAAGGTTTAGGTTTTATGGTTTATGATTTAGGATTTTGGGTTTAAGATTTAAAGTTTAGGGCTTCGTGTTTAGGTTTAGTGTTTAGGATTTTGGGTTTAGGGTTAGTCTTTCGGATTTAGGGTTTAAGGTTTAGGGTTTTGTGTTTAGAGCTTAGGGTTTAGCGTATAAGGTCTAGTGTTTTGGGTTTCATTTTTAGGATTTAGGGTTTATGGTTTAGGGTTTAAGGTTTAGGATTTAGGATTTAGGGTTTAGGGTTGAGGATTTAAGGTTTAGNGTTTAGGATTTATAGTTTAGGTTAGGGTTTAAGGTTTAAGGTTTTGAGTTTAGGCTTTAAGATTTAACTTTTAGGATTAGGG
>NW_026025868.1:0-541 GCF_019186545.1 Solanum stenotomum
AGAGAGCTGCAGGGGCATCAAGCTCTGCTCCAATTGCAGAGGATCAGCCCATTTTGAGAGGCGTTGCGAGCACCACTGATGGTGCGGAGCATTTGATAGAGAGCACTACTGAGGGTGCTAGGATTGCTGAGGTGGGCACTACTGATGGTGCCCCCACTGATGTTCCAGAGGGCTCCGGGAAATCGGATCCCCCTGCTTGTTGATGATTCGCCGGCGCTTTGCGCCACAGGTTTGCTTCACTCAAATCCATTCACTTTTACTGTCTATGTATGCATTGTGGACAATTGCATCTATTTTTGTTGAAGGTGGGGTAAATGGATCGTGAGTGATAGGGTGAAGCCTGAGTAACCCAACTCATGAATCCTCTCTTGGGGTTTTCTTGCCTGTGTTCTTTTACCCCAAGAGACTGTTTAATTTTTGTTGAACCGGCATGTCTTAGGATTGTGTGTGTAGAAGTATGATACAGAACGAAGCATGATGGCTTAGGAAAATGATACCCGTCAGATTCTGGGGTGTATGCTAGAAGTAGGCTACGAGTTGT
>NW_026025869.1:0-449 GCF_019186545.1 Solanum stenotomum
TCTCTATTTTCTACAAGTGTAGGTTCCGACAAGTGAGCGGGTTTTGTAGTAACTTGGGATTTGAAGTTCTTCCTAGATTTTGTGGTATGTCCTCATATGTCGAGGGCAAGACTTTTCTATTCTAGTTTTATGATAAGATTCTTGTAATAGACTTAATAGACTTCTTTTGATCGTAAAGGGGCGTGTCCCTAGTATGTTTTCACGTTTATGTCTAAGATGGCTAAGAGACTTAGTTTTCCGCTTGTGTACTTTTGAATGATGTTTTAAAAGTGACCTTTGAGTCTTATGGGATTTTATTTAAAGAGTTTTTAATTCCGCACTATTTTACATATCTAATGTGATGAATGCTAAGGGCTTGTATGAGACCTCCGAGAGGTCGAATACGCATGTTACGACTTGGGGGTGCTCTCGGGTCGTGACATTACCCTTCTTATGTGGAATTTGATCTA
>NW_026025870.1:0-311 GCF_019186545.1 Solanum stenotomum
CCTAAAGCCTAAAAACACCTTTGAAAACGCTAAACCTAAAAACACCTTTAAATTCCCTAATCCCTCAAAACTCCAAATTTAAAATCCTAGAGCCCTATACCCAAAGAAACCCTAAGCCGTAAGAACCCCTAAACAGTAAAAAATCATAACAATCTTGAAAACCCCTTTTAAAATCCTAAACCTAAAAAATTCAACAAAAACTTTAGCCCTAAACCTTAAAAACACTTAAATAAATACTTATTCCTTATACCGAAAGAAACCCTAAACCCTTCTGACTAAACCGTAATGCTAAAGACTAAGAAACCCTAATC
>NW_026025871.1:0-337 GCF_019186545.1 Solanum stenotomum
AAGACTGTGCTTTATTGCCCCCATTACATTGCCTATTCTTTGGACACTCTAGCATGAAATGTCCATTCTGACTACACTTGAAACAACCAATGGAGCCCTCTCAGCTTCTCTTCCTCAATCTGCTTCACGTAGACCATCAACCTTGATATGTCCATGTCTCCGATAAGCATTGCAACCCTACTTTCCTTACTTGACAACCGAGATAGCCCAGTAACAAACAAACTCATTCTATTCCNTTCCTCATGTCCGCAACCATCTCTGGAGCATAGCGGGATAGTTGTGTGAACTTCAAACTGTACTCATGAACACTCAAAGACTCCTGCTTTAGTGTGAGGAA
>NW_026025872.1:0-2808 GCF_019186545.1 Solanum stenotomum
CTTCTCAGAGGGGTCGTGGAGGGTCCCACCCTAATTCTTCATTTCAGGCTAGACCACCAGTACCACAGGGCATAGGCCGAGGCAGAGTTCAGTCAGGTAGAGGCGGTAGAGCTTCTAGTAGTAGTTCTGCAGCTCAGCAGAGTGGGGGTAGAGTTACCACCCAGGCTGGAGGTGGCCGAGGGGGCCACTGTTATGCTTTTCCGGGGAGACCCGAAGCGGAGACTTCTGATGCTGTTATTACAGGTATCATCCCAGTATGTCATCAATATGCGTCTGTATTGTTTGATCCAGGGTCTACATTCTCTTATGTGTCCACCTATTTTGCTGCTGAATTTGATATGATATGTGATAGCATGACTGTACCTATTCGTGTTTCTACACCCGTGGGTGAACCCTTAGTGGTGGATCGAGTGTATCGATCTTGTCTTGTTTCTTTAGCGGGGTATGACACTTGGGTAGATTTAATCATTTTGGGGATGGTAGACTTTGATGTTATCTTGGGTATGAATTGGCTTTCTCCTTATCATGCTGTCCTTGATTGTAATGCTAAGACTGTGACTTTAGCAATGCCTGGTGTTCCGAGGGTTGAGTGGAAGGGTGCTAATGGCTCTTATCCTAGCAGGGTCATTTCTTTTATCCGTGCTCAGAGATTGGTGGAGAGAGGGTGCTTGTCTTACTTAGCTTTTATTCGGGACACCAGTGTTGAACCACCTTCCATAGATTCTGTTCCCGTGGTTCAGGAGTTTCTCGATGTATTCCCTTCTGATCTTCCAGGTGTTCCTCCCGATAGGGATATTGATTTTTCTATTGATTTGGAGCCGGGCACTAAGCCTATTTCTATTCCTCCCTACCGTATGGCTCCAGCAGAGTTGAAAGAGTTGAAGGATCAGTTGCAGGATTTATTGAGTAAGGGGTTTATTCGCCCTAGTGTGTCACCTTGGGGTGCCCCTGTTTTGTTTGTGAAGAAGAAGGATGGGACTATGAGGATGTGTATTGATTATAGACAGTTAAACAAGGTAACAGTGAAAAATAAGTATCCTCTTCCGCGTATTGATGACTTGTTTGATTAGCTACAGGGGGCATCTTTGTTCTCTAAGATTGATTTGAGGTCTGGGTATCATCAGTTGAAGATTAGGGCATCAGATATCCCTAAGACAGCTTTTCGGACTCGGTATGGGCATTATGAGTTCTTAGTGATGTCCTTTGGGTTGACTAATGCACCTGCAGCTTTTATGGAGTTGATGAACGGGGTGTTTCGACCATACATTGATTCTTTTGTGATTGTCTTCATCGATGACATTTTGGTTTACTCCAGGACCGAGGATGACCATGTCCGACACTTGAGAATTGTACTTCAGAGATTGAGGGAAGAGAAGTTGTATGCCAAGTTCTCAAAGTGTGAGTTCTGGCTTAATTCTGTGGCATTCTTGGGACACGTGGTGTCCAAGGAGGGTATTAGAGTAGATCCGGCCAAGATCGAGGCAGTTAGAGGCTGGACGCGACCTACTTCTCCTACCGAGATTAGGAGTTTTGTGGGATTGGCAGGTTATTATCGACGATTTGTTCAGAGTTTCTCTACTATTGCAGCTCCATTGACTAGATTGACTCGACAGGGTGTGGATTTTCAGTGGTCTGATGAATGTGAGGAGAGTTTTCAAAAGCTCAAGACTTTGCTGACTTCGGCTCCTGTGTTGACTCTACCTGAGGAGGGCGTAGACTTTACTGTGTATTGTGATGCTTCAGGAGTCGGTTTGGGTGGTGTATTGATGCAGAAGGGGAAGGTGATTGCTTATGCTTCTAGGCAGTTGAAGACCCATGAGAAGAACTACCCTACTCATGATTTAGAGTTGGCAGCTGTGGTATTTGTACTTAAGTTATGGCGTCATTATTTGTATGGGGTGCATTGCGAGATATTCACTGATCATCGGAGTCTTCAGTATATCTTTAGTCAGAGGGATCTGAACTTAAGGCAGCGTAGATGGCTTGAGTTGCTGAAGGACTATGATGTTACCATTTTATATCATCCGGGGAAGGCCAATGTTGTTGCCGATGCTCTGAGTAGGAAGACTCCTAGCATGGGAAGTCTTGCAGCACTTAGCATTGAGGAGAGACCATTGGCTAGAGATGTTCAGATGTTAGCTAATAGTCTTGTCCGGTTGCAGATCTCAGAGGAAAGTGATGGGATGATTGCTTTTATCGAGGCTCAGTCTTCTTTAGTCGAGCAGATCCGTGCGCACCAGTTTGATGATGAGAAGTTATGTCTCATTCGAGACAGAGTATTGAGAGGGGAAGCCAAGGAGGCTGTCCTTGATTCTGATGGTGTCTTGAGGATCGGAGGCAGGATTTGTGTGCCCAAGACGGGTGAGTTAACTAGACTAATTCTTGAAGAGGCCCATTGTTCTCGATATTCCATCCATCCGGGAGCAGCGAAAATGTATCATGATCTGAGTCAGCATTACTGGTGGTGTGGGATGAAGAGAGATATTTCAGACTTTGTTTCTAGGTGTTTGACTTGCCAGCAGGTCAAGTGTGAGCACCAGCGTCCCGGGGGTGTATCTCAGAGGATGCCTATTCCTACTTGGAAGTGGGAGCGAATCACTATGGACTTTGTTGTGGGTTTGCCTACCACAGTGGGTGGTTATGACTCCATTTGGGTTGTTGTTGACAGGCTGACCAAGTTTGCCCACTTCATTCCGGTTCGGGTGAAATATACGGCAGAGAAGTTAGCCGAGCTATATATTAGTCAGATTGTGCGACTACATGGGGTTCCTGTTTCTATCATATCAGATCGAGGTTCACTATTTACTT
>NW_026025873.1:0-584 GCF_019186545.1 Solanum stenotomum
ATTCAAAGCCACTTTCCACCTTTAAGATACTGAATTTCAAGTGGCCGTAACTTTCGGCTCGAACGTCCGTTTGACGCAATATTTTTTTTGAAACCTCGTATTTTTTCGAGATCTATATGAAGAACCCATCGCCTTTGTCTGAATTTCCTTTTATTTTTTTCATCATATTTCGACGCGCGTAGGAATCAGTAAAAGTTGTTTTTGGGAAAATCGGCACGCGCAAACCGCCTTTAGGATGTTTGGTTTCGTAGATCTCGAAAAAATACGCGGATTCAAAAAAAAAATCGCCTGAAACGGACACCCGAGGCCCGAGTTATGGCCATTTGAAGTTTCACAAATTCAAAGCCACCATCCACCTTCAAGATGCTGAATTTCAAGTGGCCGTAACTTTCGGCTCGAACGTCCGTTTGACGCAATATATTTTTTGAAACCATGTATTTTTTCGAGATCTATATGAAGAACCCATCGCCTTTGTCTGAATTTCCTTTTATTTTTTTCATCATATTTCGACGCGCGTAGGAATCAGTAAAAGGCGTTTTTGGGAAAATCGGCATGCGTTTGGTTGCGTAGATCTCGAAAAAATA
>NW_026025874.1:0-408 GCF_019186545.1 Solanum stenotomum
GTATTCCTATATATAATTTTAGCACCCCCCTCATATATACGAGATACAAACATTCATTAACTAAGAGTTAAAAGACTCTAACATCTACAAATAATTAATTAATTATAGGATAAACGAACTCACATGGAAGGAATATATATATGTATAATAGTGCATTTGTAAAAGAGATAAAACTTGACTATTAAATGAAATTAAAAGTAGTTAATTATCCACTCACACCATTTATTTATTATATAATAAGACAATAGTTAACATAAAGATACATGACCTTTTATACTCACTCCATATGATCGATATGAGTATTTATTAGATATTTATTAAGTCAAAGAGTCATGCATTATTAAGGAGTGGAGAAATCGAAATGACCAAGCTTGACTATCTCATAACTGTTACTAAACTAAATGTCCC
>NW_026025875.1:0-843 GCF_019186545.1 Solanum stenotomum
AAATGGGCCCATGAAATCAATGCCCCATTCATCGAACAATTCGATCACCAATATGGGCTTCATAGGGAGCTTTTGTCTCTTTGAAATTCCTCCATCTCTTTGGCACCGATCACAAGACTTGACGAAATCATGAGCGTCTTGGTGGATGGTAGGCCAGTAGTACCCACAGTCCGAATACCACTATGATGCCCACCAACGGGTGATGAATGACATGCTTCAAGTACACTCAACATTTCAACCTTAGGCACACAGCGACGAATAATCCCATCAGCACAACTACGATACAAATAAGGTTCATCCCAAAAGAATTTCTTCACATCATGCATAAGTTTCTTTCTTTGGTGAAAAGACAAATAATCGGGTGGCACAATGTCACTTGCCAAATAATTAGCAAAGTCTGCGAACCAAGGAATCAAATCGTTAGAAGCAGCCAATACTTGTTCATCTGGAAACGCATCATTAATTTCAGCCCTATCTCCAAGCTTTAGCATGGCCTCTTCCTCTAATCTGGACAAGTGGTCGGCAACTTGATTTTCGGTTCCCTTTCTATCTTTTACCACAAAATCAAACTCTTGCAGCAACAATACCCATCTGTTCAATCATGGTTTTGCATCCTTTTTCGCCATCAAATACCTCAATGCAGAATGGTCAGTGTGCACGATGACCTTAGTACCAAGCAAGTAGGAACGAAATTTTTCGAATGCAAAAACCACCGCAAGAAGTTCTTGTTCGGTCACTGTATAATTCTTCTGGGCCACATTCAGAGCTTTGCTAGCATAGTAAATAGGGTGAAGAATTTTCTCACGCCTTTGACACAATACTACACCAAGCGCCACTCCACTC
>NW_026025876.1:0-96 GCF_019186545.1 Solanum stenotomum
TCTTGCAAGATCGATTTGTATCCATCTAATGTTGCTATTAAGCTTTAATTTAGGAATAATGTGTTTGTTAAGCATAAGTATCAACACTAGTTGATC
>NW_026025876.1:101-402 GCF_019186545.1 Solanum stenotomum
GATGACAAAATTGATTTTCTTGCAAGATCGATTTGTGTCCATCTAGTGTTGACACTTAGCTTTAAATTTAGAAATAATAAATTTGTTAAGCATAAATATCAACACTAGTTGATCCTATTGATGACAAAATTGATTTTCTTGCAAGATCGATTTGTGTCCATCTAGTGTTGCTATTAAGCTTTAATTTAGGAATAATGTGTTGGTTAAGCATAAGTATCAACACTAGTTGATTCTATAGATGACAAAATTGATTTTCTTGGAAGATCGATTTGTGTCCATCTAGTGTTGACACTTAGCTTTA
>NW_026025876.1:474-619 GCF_019186545.1 Solanum stenotomum
GGATTTAGTTGTTGGAATTAAGTCAAAACTAATGTAGTTAAAGTTAAAAAGTTGTTAAGTTGTTTAGATAAATTAAAATAAATAATGTGATTTAGTTGGTGGATTTAGTTGTTGTTTTAAGTCAAAACTAAACTAGTTAAAGTTG
>NW_026025877.1:0-917 GCF_019186545.1 Solanum stenotomum
TATTTTGTCACAAAAAGAAGATAATATTAAACGTGACATAGCGTAAGATAAATCTACTATTGCATGTAATTAACAAGTCATTTCAGCTTAACATGTATGTCTCTTCTTCTACTTTAATTTCACAAAAATGAATATATACGATCATAAAAAGCAGTATATTGAGTTGAGCTCTTCCGCTAAATTTTGAAGGTGTAAAGCAAAACATTACTTAAAGCTTTCAAACCGGAGGAGACACCAAAAAACCCTGTAACTGATGAAGTTGGTTAGAAAAAAATGAATTGGCAGGTATAACAGGCAGTCAAAAACAGTTCAATTCACAAATTACTCGAGTTTAAGATACGAGGATTATTGATGTTATATTATTTTCGATATGTAAAATGCCTATATGAAGATGTTCTTTGATGTAACTTAAGTGTTTGTTCAACATTATTTTGCATCAATATAGTTACAAATGTTTATAATTGTGTATCTTCATACGTCTTATCACTTTAAAATGTAAAATATTGAGTCCGTGCTTGCCCTCTAGTATTTGTATATGGCTAAGCTTGCTCCATCCTGACAAGGCAATTATTAACAATATAGATAAAAAAAATAAAGACTAATCTTTGTCAAGATAACTTTTATCTTGAGATGTATCTAGTGTTTAATTATACATCTCAATAGAGCCGTCAACATGGGCTAGGCCCGTTGGGCCAGCCTGGCCTAACCCGTGATTTTATAAGGTTGGGCTACGATTTTTGAAGCCCATTTAAGAAAATGACTTTTTAGCCCGGCCTGAATAAGTCTGTCAATTTGTGGGGCTTGAGAAATAAATATAAGATCGGCCCATGGGTAAAATAAAAATTAATTAAAAAATAAAAATAAAATAGAGTACTAAAAATAGCAGGAATCTACACTCAAAATTTGTTTAAAGTTTG
>NW_026025878.1:0-705 GCF_019186545.1 Solanum stenotomum
AAGCTTTTCAAGAGCCGTTATTAAACATGTTACATTCGTTTTAAGGTTCAAGTTTCAAGTCGAGTAAAGAGTATAGAGTTCAAGCCAAGTGAAGAGTCTCAAGTTTCAAGTTAAGTCAAGAGCATAAAGTCGAGTCCATTTCTCAAAAGTTATTAGGGAACTATGTATTTCCTAAAGAAGTTTCTAAATGTTTTATTTTTACATTTGAGTAAGAAAGGAACTATGATTCCAAAAGAGCCTTTGGGCTAGTTTTCAAGAAAAAGGAACATCGATTCCAAGTGAGCCTTTGGGCTAGATTTTGAGCAATTATCTCAAACTAAAGAAAGATGTGTTTAAAACACTTATGAGCTAAAGTATATTTTTGGGAGTAGTCTTGAGCACCGAGTTGGGGACACGAGTTCATATTAACTCAACTCTCCATAAGAACCATGCGGCCAACATGGGATTTTCTCGGGTCATACTTTTTAGATGATCACGAAAGTTAAGCTAGTGGATCCACTTAGTAAAGATAGCTTCCTATATCACAGCCAGTTATAGGATGGTCCTTGGGCAACGTGAGGTAAAACGTTGTACCACCACTAGGGCTCATAGTGGTGGTTGTCGGTTAAAGAATCTCCCACTAAAGTTATATTACTTTTATATAAGTAAAGTTGAATTGTTATTGTTTTATCATTAATGAGCTAAGTTATTTACACTATTTTGCAA
>NW_026025879.1:0-729 GCF_019186545.1 Solanum stenotomum
GTGAATCAGCAAAGCAACATTCACATACATACATGCATCATAATGAAGCAATAACAAGAATACATCACACAATCATAGAATCACAACCATCACCTACCTCGAAACAAGCTTGAAACCCTAAGAATCTTGATCTTTCTCTTTCCGAATTCGTTCCGCTTGTTCTTGGTCTACAAACAATCATAATAACATGGGAATCAACAAAAAATCGCTAGTTACCCGAAACTATAACCATTCTATGAACCCTAGGCCATACTCATGATCCCAAGTATCCAAAATAGGGTTGTTTCTACCATAGAATCTATAACAAAACCTTTCCCCATCAATATTTACCCATTCTATTACGTTCTACGGATTGAAAAATGGATTCGGGAAGTGAAAAGCTTACCTTTAGCCTCAAGAATGGTGAAAATTGAGTATGAGCCATCTGGGGTTCGTTCCTTAGCTCAAAAAGTCAAAAAGTGCATAATAAGGTTGTTTAGGGGTTGATTAATGACCTTAAGTCGCGTCGAGCCCGCTACAATTGCCCTCACCTTGCTGCAGTGGCCCCGCCAGAGTGACCAAAATCCCGCTAGGGCAGCTTGCACGGAACCAGTGAACTATTTCAAAAATCCCAAGACCCCCATTTCACGACACACCCTAAACAACGACACTCAGAAAATACCTTACACGCCAAGATCAATTACGGGAGTTCTACTCGCCCGAATTCAATTCCGTAAGGTCGTACGGATT
>NW_026025880.1:0-888 GCF_019186545.1 Solanum stenotomum
TCGAGTTCTACGCAACCAAACTGCCTAAGGGCGGTTTGCGAGTGCCGATTTTCCCAAAAACGCTTTTTACTGATACTTATACGCGTCGAAATATGACGAAAAAAATAAAAGGAAATTCAGACAAATGCGATGGGTTCTTCATATAGGTCTCGAAAAAATACGAGGTTTCAAAAAAAAGATTGCGTCAAACGGACGTTCGAACCGAAAGTTACGGCCACTTGAAATTCAGCATCTTAAAGGTGGAAGGTGGCTTTGAATTTATGAAACTTCAAATGGCCATAACTCGGGCCTCGGTTGTCCGTTTCAGGCGATTTTTTTTTGAATCAGCGTATTTTTTCTAGATATACGCAACCAAACTGCCTAAATGTAGTTTGCGCGTGCCGATTTTATCAAAAACGCCTTTTACTGATTTAATTACGCGTCGAAATATGACGAAAAAAATAAAAGGAAATTCAGACAAAGGCGATGGGTTCTTCATATAGATTTCGAAAAAATACGAGGTTTCAAAAAAAAGATTGCGTCAAACGGACGTTCGAGCCGAAAGTTACGGCCGCTTGAAATTCAGCATCTTAAAGGTGGAAGGTGGCTTTGAATTTACGAAACTTCAAACGCTTATAACTCAGGCTTCGGGTGTCCGTTTCAGATTATTTTTTTTTGAATCCGCGTATTATTTCGAGATCTACGCAACCAAACTGCCTAAAGGTGGTTTGCGCGTGCCGATTTTCCCAAAAACGACTTTTACTGATTCTTATACGCGTCGAAATATGATGAAAAAAATAAAAGGAAATTCAGACAAAGGTGATGGGTTCTTCATATATATCTCGAAAAAATACGAGGTTTCAAAAAAAAGATTGAGTCAACCGGACGTTCGAGCCGAAAGTTACGGCC
>NW_026025881.1:0-936 GCF_019186545.1 Solanum stenotomum
ATATAGATCTAGAAAAAATACGAGGTTTAAAAAGAAAGATTGCGTCAAACGGACGTTCCGAGCAGAAAGTTACGGCCATTTGAAATTCAGCATCTTAAAGGTGCAAGGTGGCTTTGAATTTATGAAACTTCAAACGGCCATAACTCGGGCCTCGGGTATCCGTTTCAGGCGATTTTTTTTTGAATCCGCGTATTTTTTCGAAACCTACGCAGCCAAACTGCCTAAAGGCGGTTTGCGCGTGCCCATTTTTCCCAAAAATGACTTTTACTGATTCTTATACGCTTCCAAATATGATGAAAAAAATAAAAGGAAATTCAGACAAAGGCGATGGGTTCTTCATATAGATCTCGAAAAAATACGAGGTTTCAAAAAAAAAGATTGCGTCAAACGGACATTCGAGCCGAAAGTTAAGGCCATTTGAAATTCAGCATATTAAAGGTGGAAGGTGGCTTTGAATTTATGAAACTTCAAACGGCCATAACTCGGGCCTCGGGTGTCCGTTTCAGGCGATCTTTTTTATGAATCCGCGTATTTTTTCGTGATCTACGCAACCAAACAGCCCAAAGGCGGTTTGCCCGTGCCGATTTTCCCAGAAATGCCTTTTACTGATTTTTACGCGAGCGGAAATATGATGAAAAAAATAAAAGGAAATTCAGACAAGGGCGATGGGTTCCTCATATAGATCTCGAAAAAATACGAGGTTTCAAAAAAAAGATTGCGTCAAACGGACGTTCGAGCCGAAAGTTACGGCCGTTNCGTTTGAAATTCAGCATCTTAAAGGTAGAAGGTGGCTTTGAATTTAGGAAACTTCGAACGGCCATAACTCGGACCTCGGGTGTCCATTTCAGGCGGCTTTTTTTTTGAATCCGCGTATTTTTTCGAGATCTACGCAACCAAACTGCCCCTATGAGATTTGCGCGTGCCGATTTTCCCAAA
>NW_026025882.1:0-759 GCF_019186545.1 Solanum stenotomum
TGTGGAGGGTCAAAATTGGGTGTCAACATTGGTCTTTTCACAAATCATTTCTTTTGAGGTTATATTGTTGTGTTAGGCTGATTGTGGATCATTTTTGTTCCATTTTAAAAGAGTAAGAGTTAGGGTTCTTGAGTGAAGAAGAGAAGAAGAGAGAAAGAAGAGAAGAAGAAGAGGAGATCAAAGAGTTTCCGTCAAAGATCGTCGTGGAAATCGTCGGGGGTGATCCCTAATAGGTATGTGAGTTCATAGTGATGGGTTGATTCTTTCCCCCACACACCAAACTCGTTTTATTATTGAGAAAAGATTGATTGTGTTGTTTGGAGTTGTTGGTTGTGTTGTTGATATTGTTAATTGTGTTGTTGAAGTCCCTTGTTGATTTGGGACATGATTTGGTTGTGTTTTTTAGTTGAATCTCTTGTATGTTGAGGGATTTTATGATCCTTAGTGTTGGTTGGTTCATACCCCCACACACCAACTCATTTTTAATTCCAAGAAAAGATTTATTTTGGTTGTTGAAGTTTTTGGTTGTGTTGTTGAAGTTCTTGTTGATGATGGATATGTTTCCGGTTGTGTTCTTGAGTTGAATCTATTGTATGTTGAGGGGTTTTATGTTTCTAAGTGATTGGGGCTGAAATCTTTGAAGTTGAGGGCTGGCACCTGGCAGAGTGCCCAGCAGTCCCCTTTGAAGTTGAGGGCTGGTGCCTGGCAGAGTGCCCAGCAAATCCCCTTTAAAGTTGAGGGCTGGCGCCCCGCGCCTCT
>NW_026025883.1:0-374 GCF_019186545.1 Solanum stenotomum
GGAAATAGTCATTTTTTTGGAAAAATTTGAAAAAAAATCTGGAAATTTGGCTAAGTGTGGAAATCAGTGAGTTTTGGCCAACTTTGAGTAGTCGTAACTCCTAGCTCAGGATGATTTAGGAGTAGTTCCAGTTATGGTTGCGAAGCTCGTGGAACGATCTTTCCAACGCCACCGAGTTTGCTCCATTCCGAGTTCGTATGAGGGAGTTATTCCCTTTAGAAGTTGGGCAGTTGGAAGGGAAATCCGTCCGGAAAATTAAGGGCATTTTGGTCTTTTCACAAATCATTTCTTTTGAGATCATAATGTTGTATTAGGCTGATCTTTGGACCATTTTGCCCCATTTTGTAAGAAAAAGAGTTAGGGTTCTTGAGATT
>NW_026025884.1:0-232 GCF_019186545.1 Solanum stenotomum
CGGCACGCGCAAACCGCCTTTAGGCTATTGGGTTGCGTAGATCTCGAAAAAATACGCGGATTCAAAAAAAAAATCGCCTGAAACGGACACCCGAGGCCCGAGTTATGGCCGTTTGAAGTTTCCTAAATTCAAAGCCACCTTCCACCTTTAAGATGCTGAATTTCAAACGGCCGTAACTTTCGGCTCGAACGTCCGTTCGACGGAATATTTTTTTTGAAACCTCGTATTTTTT
>NW_026025885.1:0-114 GCF_019186545.1 Solanum stenotomum
CTTTCAACTCCGCCGGGGCCATACGGTACGGGGGGATAGAAATAGGTTGAGTATCGGGAAGAAGGTCTATACCAAGATCTATCTCCCTTTCGGGAGGGACACCGGGAAGGTCTT
>NW_026025885.1:119-1831 GCF_019186545.1 Solanum stenotomum
AAACTCATTAACAACCGGAATAGACTCAATAGGAGGGACTTTAGACTCCACATCATTGACTCTCACAATATGGTACAAGCACCCTTTGGAAATCAACCTATGGACTTTAATGCAAGAAATGAATTTCCCCTTCACCACAACATCCCGGCTCTCCCACTCAAGGACGGGTTCATTAGGAAATCGGAACTTGACTTTACAACTCCTACAATCAATAGAAGCATAACATGCATGCAACCAATCCATTCCAAGAATAACATCAAAATCCACCATGTTCAACTCAACAAGATCACAAGGCAACAACTTATTCAATATGCAAACCGGACAATTTCTATACACTTTTCTAGCAACAATAGAGACACCAATGGGAGTAGATACTTCATATGACTCATGCAACAATTTCGACTCGACATGAAATTTTCTAGCAACTAAGGGGGTAACAAAGGAAAGGGTGGCACCCGGATAAATCAAAGTATAAACATCAAGATCAAAGATTTGCAACATACCGGTCACCACATCCGGAGTCTCATTAACACCTTGTCTACCATGCAAAGCATAAAATCGATTGTTCCTTGGGGCACCACTTTGAGAAGCACCTCTACCCAAAGGAGTAGTGTTAGCGCTTCGGACCTTGTTGTGGATCTTGGGACACTCAAACCTCTTATGACCCACTTCTCTATATTCAAAGCAAGCACCCGAACCCTTCATGCAAGGACCACCATGCTTCCTCCCACACTTAGGGCATACATCCATAAAACCCACTTCACCTCTCCCTTGAGGCCTAGGAACATTGATAGCAAATCCCCGGTTGACATGAGGGTTTCCTCGGCCTTGATGAAATCTAGCACCCTTAGGGAACCTATTCTCCAATCGGGCTCTCTTGGCCTCGTGCCTCCTTCTCTTCCTCAATTTCTCCTCCTCCATTTGTTCGGCATAAGTCATCAACCGAGAAAAATCCACATCTCCAATGAGCATAGCGGACCGACACTCTCCACTAACCAAGTCGGATACACCCATCACAAATTTGTTCATCCTCGACCTAGAGTCGGCCACCAAGTGAGGTGCATACTTGGAGAGTTGGACAAATTTGAGGGCATACTCCCTCACACTCATAGCTCTTTGCTTCAAGTTTATGAACTTCACCAACTTTGCCTCCCTAAGCTCAAGAGGGAAGAACCTATTAAGGAAAACAAGTTTAAACTCCTCCCACAACACCACATAGCCATTACCTTTCTCACCTTTCCATTGATCAAACCAAATTTGAGCAACCCCCTTGAGTTGGTAGGCCGCCAATACCGCCTTCTCACAAGCACCAACATCCATAATGGTCAAGATTTTGCATACCTCATCGATGAAATCTTGCGGGTCCTCATCCACCTTTGAACCATGGAAGACCGGAGGGTTCATCCTCATGAAATCTCTCACCCTTTCCCCCGGGTTGGTAGTTGGAGGAGCTTGGGCTCCTTGTTGCACTTGGTTAGCTACCACTTGTGCAAGCATGGTGAGTGCATCACGGAGCTCACCATTGGTGGGTGGCTCTTTCGGTGATCGGGCCCGTCTTCCCCTCATGTTTGGCATGATGATCTAGCAATCCAAAGAACAAACGTTAGGGAGGAATCACCTTATCTCACTCTAAGCACGACATAGAGCATGAAGAAGGGAAACATTTCCTAAAACGTTTTGTAGCGTCCCATTCATAGTCGTGGCGCGCTTCA
>NW_026025886.1:0-7797 GCF_019186545.1 Solanum stenotomum
AATATTTAAAATTTATAGTCAAATAGGTACTTAGTAATCAAGGATTTTTTTTAAAAATAAAAATAAAATCAATTATCCAGATAACTCCCAGTCATGTTGAATTAACAAATAAAAGGAGCAGAAAAACGCTAAGTCTGACCTCAAAACAATACATAGCCACAGATGTCATTAAACACCCAATAAGAAAAAAAAAAATAGACTATAGATATGATTAAATTGTGTATGTACGTGAAAATAAATGTACATAGTTGTATTTCCAATATGCCTTTTTTTTTTTTTTTTTAATCTAGATGAAAGTTAAAAATAACCAAATAATCAGTGTTACCTCTTTCATCCATCCAGCCTTCTACTTAGCAAAACCATTTGTTATTATGCAAGGCAGATAGAAAAATACTACTAACATTTTAGTGGTTGTAGTTAGACATGAATGGCTGCTATTACTTATTAGAACCATAATATAATTCATAATAAAGAATGAATTGTTTACACTTTACAGGCACACATTTAATTAATTTGACACTATATAGTCTTTGCATGTGTTAATTTATTTGGATTTGTCTTGTTATTAATTTCACCAACCCATCATTCATAATATTGGCTCGTAAGTTGGAATTCTTGATCAAAGTAAGCCATTATGTAAATTAATTCACTAAAATAATATTTATGTTTTTTTGAAATTTTACAAAACTAGAATAAATGTATTTGACATTAACGTTTTAGGTATTATTTTATTTTAAAAAAATCAGTAACAAAAAGACAAAAATCTGACGGAGTTAACAGACCTAAAACGTTACTTTCAAATACTTTTATTAATTTGTTACTCACAAACACGTAAAACATTATGTCTGATGTATCGTTATCTCTAAAGGGGAAATTTTCTCCATTAATAACACTCCCGACTTTCACCACCATCAACCTCACTAGTCACTCCCACAACTCCGCCGCCCCCAATTATTACGACGCTCTTCTTCCTTATTTCTCCGACGACTTCACAAATAACCTCTGCATTTCCGTAAGCAAAACTCTTTTGCTGGCATTTCAAACAATTGTCGTCTTTGCTATGTTTGTCACTATAAATTTCCCACTTTTTCAAAAAATTCTTAAAAAAATATATATATTGAATTGATTCTTGGAATTTGACTTTCTTCCATAGATAAGAATCAAATTTCATTAAGTGATTTCGATTAACTTGTCAGTTAGGTATTTGACCAACTAATTTGAAACTTAAATTTGAAGCTTCTGGATGTAAATCTTACTAAAAGGTAAGATTTCAACTTCAAATTTGTAATTTCAGTTTCTTACAAATTAATTAAAACACAGTAACTTATATGGTTATATTTTATTTTTAAAAAATTCATAATTCCAAAGTTTGCATACATGTGCAGACACTCAGTTATGTTTTAGACTCTATCTGTAATTGAATTCTAAAGAGTTCTTATGGTCAGTAACGTTTTAGTCATAAAACGTGATTGTGAGTAACAAATTAATAAAACGTATTTAACAGTAACGTTTTAGGTCTGTTTATCCTGTCAAGTTTTTGTCTTTTTGCTATTGTTTTTTTTTAAATAAAATAATACCTAAAACATTACTGTCAAATACGTTTATTCTAGTTTTGTAAAATCTCAAAAACACATTATTTTGGTGAATTAGTTTATATAATGACTTACTTTGGTAAAAAATTCCATAAGTTGAGTAGCCACTTTCAAAAAAAAAAAAAAAAGACCTGGTCAAAACCACACAAGGGAAAAGTATATATATATATATATATATATAAAATATATATTTAATTAGTGGGACACAATTGAAGAAACTAAGAGGAAAAAGATAGGAAAGAAGAGGGGTGGTTAGTGCACAAAACTTTTAGAGCTATATATAAGTTGCCAAGACAGATGAACACATAATTCAGTCAGCAATTGCTTCTCCATTCTAATAATTAGCAAACAAAAAACAACACTTGCTATAAATTTGTGTTTCACAAGAATGGGTAGCCTTTCACTTGAAATGGTACGTACTCTTCATATGCTACATGTACAAACATCTCTATAAATTAAAACAATTCACATTTTATTCATTAATCCAAAAGCTTTGTTTACAAAATTTTGTTGTCCCTCCCCAAATATTAATTATTGAAATCTCATAACAAATATATTGATTTGTACGACCTCCTTTTCAGATAAGATATGTTTTTATTCACCTAATTATATTATGATACTTGACAGGATTTTGAGCTATCAGCGATGACACTGAGAAGTTTAGCACGACGAAGATTATTGTTTCCGAATGTGAACAACAAGAAACAAAAGGTGGAACAATCAGGCGCAGGGCCAAGGAAGAACTTACAACTTGAAGTGTTGGAACCTGGTTTGAAGAATGATGGTCCTTCTTTGGACAATATCTTGGTCAATTATTTGGACACACTTACACAACGAGTCAATTTTCATTTAGGTTATCCAGTCAACATATGTTATGACCACTATGCATCTTTAGCACCACTTTTGCAGTTTCACCTAAACAATTGTGGTGATCCTTTCCTTCAAAACACTGTCGATTTCCATTCTAAAGACTTTGAAGTGGCTGTTTTGGATTGGTTTGCACAACTCTGGGAAATTGAAAAGGATCAATACTGGGGATATGTTACCAATGGTGGCACCGAAGGCAATCTCCATGGTATTTTGTTAGGGTAAGTTCATATATTCACACAATTAGTATATAAAATATAATAACTTCTATTAATGTTTCGGTGCTCATAAATTTCTTAACATTATTTGTGTAGGCGAGAGCTACTTCCTGATGGAATATTATATGCATCAAAAGACTCTCACTACTCAGTTTTCAAAGCTGCAAGAATGTACAAAATGGATTCAGAAACAATCAACACATTAGTGAATGGAGAGATGGATTATTCAGATTTAAGAGCAAAGTTGCTTCAAAATAAGGACAAACCAGCAATTATAAATGTCACAATTGGTATGTATTTACTTCAACCTCTATCATTTTTCTTTCTTCTATTATGAAGTAATTAGTCCTCTTACGACTTTTCCCTTTATGGTTCTTTTAACTATATAGGAACTACCTTTAAAGGAGCTATTGATGATGTTGATGTTATTCTTGAAACACTCAAAGATTGTGGCTATTCACAAGATAGGTTTTACATCCACTGTGATGCTGCACTATGTGGTCTTATGACCCCTTTTATTAACAATGTGAGTTTCACTTCTTACTTCTAATTACAATTTCTTGTGTAATTTTGAAAGCAACATTCTAATTATTCTTTGTGCAATTTGAACAGATGATTAGTTTCAAGAAGCCAATTGGAAGTGTCACAATTTCTGGACACAAGTTCTTAGGATGTCCAATGCCTTGTGGTGTCCAAATAACAAGAAAAAGCTACATCAATAATCTCTCAACAAATGTGGAGTACATAGCTTCTGTGGATGCCACTATTTCTGGTAGTCGTAACGGTTTAACTCCAATTTTCTTGTGGTATAGCTTGAGCGCAAAAGGTCAAATTGGTCTACAAAAGGATGTTAAAAGATGTCTCGACAATGCTAAATATTTGAAAGATCATCTTCAAAAAGTAGGGATAAGTGTCATGCTGAATGAGCTTAGCATCATAGTTGTACTTGAAAGGCCTCGTGACCATGAATTTGTTCATCGTTGGCAACTTTCATGTGTCAAAGACATGGCACATGTTATTGTTATGCCAGGCATCACACGAGAAATGCTTGACAGTTTCATCAGTGAATTAGTGCAACAAAGAAAACAATGGTACAAAGATGGAAAAGCGGAGGCTCTTTGTGTTGCAGATGGCATTGGTACTCAAAATTGTGCATGCTCCTATCATAAGATTGACTACATTAGTCCTTAGAAGGCAGAGAAGACGAGATCATCCAGTAATTTAATTTGTTGCAAAAAGATGGCATTTTGTAACTCTTTACTACTACATTCTTTTATTTACAACATTGAAAATCAATTGTATACATGATTTATTGTACTACTGGATGACATATTTAACTGAACATTTTTTAATGAAAAAGTTAACACTCTTTTATGATCTTTGCATAACATCAGTTTACTGTTAATTTGTGATTAAAATAAGATTATGAATGAAGGGAACTGACTGCTGAGATGTACATGAATACACCTAAATATTGTTGGTCCAAATATATATATATACAGACATACTTGGAAGTTAGAATGTTGTAAGTAAAAGCAAGTACTAATTTGTTTTGCTGTCTGTATAGACTATAGTCGTTGCAGGTTTAAATTAAATTTTGTTTAATATAAATGGTGAGTGGTTCAAACACGGACAATTCCAGAAAAATTACAATACAACATGTAATTACTTGGCTAGCATATATGGAGAAAAATGCATAGTCTTCACTCTTCATGATTCCAGGTTCGTTTACAGTGAGATCGTTGGTAGGCTCAAAAGTTCACTTCAATCCCATTTAATTACACTATTTGTTTTTCAAATGGACTGATCTTTAATTTTTGTCCTTAGAAATTAAATTTATGTCTAGTGAGGCATAAATTCTTTAGACACGAGACATAACTTTAGAATATTATGGAGTTAATATCTCAAAAGGTCTCTTAACTTTAAGAATTTATCTAGCAAAGTCATTAAACTTTATTTTGTATCAATAAATCACTCAACTTAGCCATTTATATCAATAAAATCACTCAACTTAGATATTTATATCAATAAAATCACTCAACCACATTTATTATTAAAATAAATTTGATATGACAAAATAATTATTTTTATACTATATTAATGATTGAATAATAAATAAAGGAGTCAAAATTCTTCATTTATAGATAGGAGTTGCCTCCATATATTCTTTGCTGCTACTTTCTCCGTCAACGTCTACCATGGTCTCTCTTGGCAGACCGTCAATCAGTAACCCGTAAACCTCTCTTCCTCATTCAATTTAAACGGAAGATAATATCTTTTTTTTTATAAAGAAGATCACTTTTTATTCATTTGATGTTCGCTAATATAAAAGAGATAAACACATAAAGAAATTAAGATTTATTCAATGTTTATTATATGAATATAAAAAATCATTTTAGTTTTACATATATATTTTTCAATGAATCTTGTACGGTATCCTGATGACATCCCTAATTATGCAGGTATAAACTAAAAATATGATTTCGATGCAGTAGTAATTATGCAGGTTTAAACCCCTTTACGGTATCTCTGTATAATGATGTAGTAGTAGTTTTAAGTCATTTGCTTATTATTTTAATTATGATGAACATGACAATGGCAATGCCAATAATTTATTTTTAATTTGTCATGTTAAATTTATTGTAATGATGATTTTTATTAAGTGATTTTGTTGATATAATGAACTAAGTTGAGTGATTTTATTGATATAAAATAAATTTTAATGACTTTATTAGATAAATTCTTTAAGTTGAGTGACCTTTTGAGATATTAACTCAATATTATGATGCAAAATACAATATTTGCCTCTTATGCAATTTTTAAGTGCTCTCTGTTTTGGAATTCTAGCATACTTAAACCTTGTAAGTTGTAATATCCATTTTTTTTTTTTAAGTTTGGAAATTTCAGTTGTTTGAATTAGCAAGCGTTCATCAATAATAATTTGAATTAGGTTCCACCGTGTTTAGCGGCAAATAGAGTTCGGTTGAGATGATCATGGAGAAAGGATAAGTAGATAGTCTATATCTAAAGTTGATTGATTTTAAAATGATTAGGCTAACAAAAATTTATAAATTTTGGGCATGCCTGGTCTTGAAATCATGAATTTTCGAATACAATTAATCACAAATTTAAAATCCAAAATTATTAAAAACTAAATCTAAAAGCTAAACCTTAATTCAACTAAAAAATTCAAATTCTAATTTTACTTAAACTATTCCAAATTTGTGACAGAATAAAAAAGTATTCATGTTTAACATGTTATTAATAACACATTTATATGAGTATAACATTTTAAAATTATAATTGGTGTGAACAAAGTTAAAAATAGACCAATTGAAAGGTTAACTTGTGTCTTTCAAAAGCTCCAACTACTTTGGTTCCTAATTATTGACATTTGGAGTGAAGTAGCTACATTCCACTTTCTTGGATTCAGACAAAGAATCCACTCACTAATCAGTAGCATTATAGTGACTGCAAAATACATTAGTACTCGTTTGACTATAAGGAATTATTTATACTCTGTCCCTATTTACTGGTTCATTTTTTACTTGATACACTTATTAAGAAAATAATAATTAACATGTTAAATTTATCTTTTTATTACTATTAATTGATAAAATTCTAAAATCAATTTACTCATTAAAGAGGTTCTACTTTTTTCAAAAACATTAACTCTCTAAATAAATTGAGGGTATAATTGGTATCAAGTATTGTATTTTCTTGATTTGTAAAAAATGACAAGTAAAAAGTCAAAATTGGACAAATAAAAAGGGACAAAGGGAGTATTTCTTTGGAATATTTTTACTTTATTTGAAAATCAGTGTTTGGTCATAAAAATTCTAAATTCAACTTAAAATTGTATTTCAAATTCAAAAAACAACTTTATAATGTGTTTTCCAGATAACTTTTCATTTTTGAAGTTATATTTAAGTATATTCAAATATGAACATTATTTCAAATATTTTTGCAAAATATATATAGTAATCTGGCAAAGGTTAATGAAGTTTACTTATCAATGAGCAAAATAAGGGGTATAATAGAATATAGATGATTGAATTGTGTGTGTACTTGAAAATAAAAGTAATATCCCAAGTATTATTTTGTACGTCTTTAATGTGCCTTTTTCTTTTACTCGCACGCGTTTAATTTAATTTATTTGAATATTGTCTTGTTATTAATCTCACCTACCCATCATTCATAATAATATTTTCTAGTAAGTTGAGTAGTCACTTTCTAAGAATGGCTTGGTCAAGACCGCACAGGGGAAAAGTTCATTTGCAATATATATAATATACTTAATTGGAACTTTAGAAAAAGCAATTGTGGGATACACAATTGAAGAAACTAAGAGGAAAAAGAGAGGAAATTAAAGGGGTGCACAAAACCTTCAACTTGTAAGGCCTATATATAAGTATCCCAAACATATGAACAAAATGCACTCAGCAATTGTTTCTCCTTTATTCTAACCAAACAAAAAATACTTACTATAAATTTGTGTTTCACAATATATAATGGGTAGCCTCTCACTGGAAATGGTACGTACTCTTCATGTTTATTCCATGCACAAACATCTCCACTACTTAAACAACTCACACTTTGTTCATTCCAAAATCTTGTTTGTAATATTATTGAAATTATCTCTCACGATTTTGTACGACCTCCTCGTTAGACAAAATATGTTTTTATTTATTTAATTGGATTATCATGATTCTTGACAGGATTTTGAGCCATTACCCATGACACCCAGAAGTTTAGCGATGACACCCAGAAGTTTAGCACGGCGAAGATTGTTTCCGAATGTGGAGAACAAGAAACAGCAGGTGGCACCACCAGGCGCAGGGCCAAGGAAGAACTTACAACTTGAGGTGATGGAGCCTGGCTTCAAGAATGATGGTCCTTCTTTGGACACTATCTTGGTCAATTATTTGGACACACTTACCCAACGAGTCAATTTTCATTTAGGTTATCCGGTCAACATATGTTATGATCACTATGCAACTTTAGCACCACTTTTACAGTTTCACCTAAACAATTGTGGTGATCCTTTCCTTCAAAACACTGTCGATTTCCATTCTAAAGACTTCGAAGTAGCAGTTTTGGATTGGTTTGCACAACTGTGG
>NW_026025886.1:7843-19965 GCF_019186545.1 Solanum stenotomum
ACACTGTTAAGTGTCTGTTAGAGGTGGTTAACAATGTTAGGAAGCTACTAGAAGGTTGTTATAAGAGTCACATGGGTGACGTGTGAATTAGATTGTTAATCTCTTAGACATCTATATAATGCTAGATGATTAGTGAGATTGGGTGCAATGCACAATGTATTTTCGATAGCTTCTCAGAAACTCTCAATGAAAAGATCAATGTTTCCTCTTGATTGCTTGATTGCATAATTCTTTCTTCTAGATTACAAAATTATTGACATGGTATCAAAGCTTCTGGTTGCGATTGAAGACCAGTAAGCTTTGTTTCAGTTGAAGCAGCTGTTGATCGAGTTCTCGAGCTGCAACAATGGTGGAAACTGAAAATTCACCAACAACAGAGGATCGCCAGGTGGATCCTCAAACAGACCACAATCATCCGCTGCATTTGCAGACTTCAGATACTCCTGGAGTCGCCTTAATACCTATGAAGCTCACAGGCCCAGAAAATTATGGGATATGGAGCAGATCGATGCGTCTCGCGTTACTAGTCAAAAACAAACTAGGATTTGTGGATGGCACCTGTGCGAGGAGCTCATACAAAGGAGTAATGCTAGCAAAATGGGAGAGATGTGATGCAGTAGTACTGTCTTGGATCAGTGCGACTGTTTCCCCAGAATTGATGACGAGCATAGTCTATGCCTCAAGTTCAAGGAAGATCTGGGCAGACTTCAAGGAAAGGTTCGATAAATCAAACCTAACTCGAATTTTCTATCTATGGAAAGAGATCAGTATGTTAACACAAGGAACAGACACAGTCACAACTTACTATTCTAAGATGAGAGATCTATGGGATGAAATTGATGTGATGGTACCAAATCCTTCGTGTGAATGTGAAACATCTATGCCATATGCAGAGCACATCAAACATCAGAGGTTACTTCAGTTCCTAGTTGGTTTGAATGAAAGCTTTGCACAAGTAAGGAGTTCCATTCTATTGAATTCTGTTGTTCCAAGTGTTAACCAAGCATACTCCATGGCAATACAAGAGGAGAGTCAAAGGAAGTTAGGGATTGTAGATACAGGAAGTGAGGCACTGATAATGTTAGCAGGAAGGAATTCTAACAACCATGCATCTAACAATCCAAATCACTATCTAGGACAGGGTAGGAATACACTCAACTCGAACTCGAACTCTTACTCACAGGGGCAGTATTCTCAAGGGAAGAGGACAGGGATCATCTGTGAGCATTGTGGATTCAAAGGGCACAACAAGGAGACTTGCTACAGGATAGTAGGATTTCCAGCAGATTTCAAGACTAAAAGGAAGACACAAAATGAGGTTCTCAAACCTCAAGCAAACAACACAACTATTGCCACAGGAAATCAACAATACAATTTCCCAGGGGGATACTATACGAAGGAGCATTGTGAACAAAGTTTAAGAATGATGAATCCAACACCAACAGGTAGTTGCAAGGCCAATGCTCTAGCAGGTATGCATAATTTGACAGTTAATAATACTGATATAGAGTGGATTATAGATTCTGGAGCTTCGCATCATATTACCTGCAATGAGAACATAATAAATGAGCCTAAGAGAGTATTTGAGTCAAATGTAAGTAAGGTACAAGTACCTACTGGACAGAAGATCACAGTTAAGCATATTGGAGATGCAGTATTTTTAGGAGATTATTGTTTAAAAAATGTGTTGTATGTACCAAATTTTAAATTCAATCTGTTATCAGTCTCAAAACTCACCAAGGATCTCAACTGCACAGTGTCTTTTTCTCCTGACATGTGTGTCCTGCAGGATCTCTGCAATGGGAAGGTGATTGGGACTGGTAAGGAGGTTGATGGACTTTATTTCCTAAGACATCATGTGACACCACTCATAGGAGCAGTTTCAAATGACACAGAAGATCAGAAGCTATGGCATCTAAGGCTAGGACATCCTTCAGTAGGAGTCATGAAACACATGTTTCCTTTAAAGAATAAAGTGACTACTGCTGTACATCAGGATTGTTCTATCTGTCCGTTGGCCAAACAATGTAGATTAAAGTTCCCTATTAGTAGTTCCAAGTCTTCTAGTATTTTTGAATTGATACACTTAGATGTATGGGGGCCTCACAGATTTCCCACTTATGATGGAAAACATTATTTTCTGACAATTGTTGAAGATTACAGTAGATTTACATGGGTTATGCTGTTGCAGTCTAAGAAAGAAGTGGTAGTTGTCTTGAAAAATTTCATTTCTATGGTCTGTAATCAGTTTGGAGTTGGAATAAAAATTTTGAGATCTGATAATGGAACTGAGTTTTTTAATGCTAGTATGAATGCTTTGTTAGCTGGACATGAGATCATTCATCAAAGTAGTTGTCCATATACACCTCAGCAAAATG
The DNA here is from genome assembly GCF_019186545.1 of Solanum stenotomum. Lineage (NCBI taxonomy): Eukaryota > Viridiplantae > Streptophyta > Magnoliopsida > Solanales > Solanaceae > Solanum > Solanum stenotomum. Next base: position 10,222 of record NW_026025886.1, read on the forward strand.
GTGTTGTGGAAAGAAAACATAGACACATCTTAGAAATGGGAAGAGCTTTGAAGATACAGTCTCATATTCCAAGCAGATTTTGGGGAGACTGTATTGTGACCGCTGTACATCTTATCAATAGACTGCCTTCTTTCTTATTAAAAGGAAAGTCTCCCTATGAAGTATTGTTCCATAAGTCCCCCAACATTACCTACTTAAAAGTGTTTGGTTGTTTATGTTTTGCTACTGTACTAAAGAAAGGGGATAAGTTTGCTCCTAGGGCCAAGAAAGCAGTATTCATTGGCTATTCTTCTACATAGAAAGGGTACAGGCTCTATGACTTAGAAGCCAAAAGTGTGTTCATCAGTAGAGATGTCACATTCAAAGAACAAATCATTCCTTTTCAGGAAAAGAAGATACCAGATCAGCATCTCCCTTTGCTCTCACCTTTTGTGTCTGATACATGTACTATGACAGATGAAATAGATGTTTATGCAACTGGTGACCAGCATGTAGTTTCACCAGTGGGTCCTGCATCTCCAATACCTGCTATGGAGAATTTGTCTCATGAAGATATCACTCCTCCTATGTTGGAAGAGCCTCCTCCAGAATTGCAACATCCTGACACACCAGCAACCCCTGTTGCTTGTCTTAGAAAGTCCAGTAGGACATCAAAACCACCTATTTGGACCAAGGATTATGTCACCAAAGCTAAGCCTAGTATGTACTCGATCACTAATCATGTCATATATGATCACTTGCCCATCAAGTATCAAGACTTTGTTCAAGCTTTCTCAGCCTTGGTTGAACCGCAGTCTTTTAAAGAAGCCTCCCAAGATGAAAAATGGGCATTGGCAATGACGGAAGAAATCAAGGCTTTAGAAGATAACCAGACCTGGATTGTTGTAGACTTACCTCCAAAGGCTAAGGCTATTGGATCAAAATGGGTTTACAAGATCAAATATAAGTCCAATGGTGATGTGGACAGGTTTAAGGCACGGCTAGTGGCAAAAGGTTACACTCAAAGAGAGGGGCTAGACTATAATGAAACTTTCTCTCCAGTAGCAAAAATGGTAACAGTCAGGACTGTTCTCAACTTGGCTGCCTCCCATGGTTGGGAAATTTGTCAAATGGATGTTAACAATGCTTTCCTCCAAGGTGATTTACATGAAGATGTATACATGGAGTTGCCTCTAGGTTTTCATAATCTAGGAGAGCATAAGGTTTGCAAACTTCAAAAGTCTCTCTATGGTTTAAAGCAAGCATCAAGGCAATGGAACATCAAGTTCACTACTGCATTGCTGCAGGCTGATTTCTGTCAAAGTGCTCATGATCACTCTTTATTCACCAGGAAGCAGGGGGATGATATGGTGGTCCTCCTGGTGTATGTTGATGACTTGCTCATTACTGGAACCAGCACTGCTATGATTGAGGAAACCAAATCTACTCTTCATCAGTGTTTCAAAATGAAAGACTTAGGAAAGTTGAGATATTTCTTAGGCATAGAAGTAATGCACTCCAAAGAGGGTATATTGTTGAATCAAAGAAAGTATGCTCTTCAGCTTATTGCAGACACTGGACTTAGTGAGGCTAAACCAATCAGCACTCCTATAGAATTCAATCATAAGTTCACAAGTGTAGAATTTGATCAACATTTGGGAATCACCAATGATCCAGAGTTGAAAGATATTACAACATATCAACAATTAATTGGAAAACTGATTTATCTGACCATCACAAGACCAGATATTTGTTTTGGAGTTCAAGTTCTCAGTCAGTTTATGCAACATCCCAAGGAATCACATTGGCATGCAGCTCTTAGAATTGTAAGGTACATTAAGAAATCTCCTGGACTTGGCATTTTGCTTAAAAGAGGAGCTGTTACAGATTTGGTGGGGTACTGTGATTCAGATTGGGCTTCATGCCCAAATACTAGAAGGTCGGTAACTGGTTATGTGGTGAAACTAGGAGATTCTCTAATTTCATGGAAATCCAAGAAGCAACACACAGTGAGCAGGAGCTCTGCAGAAGCAGAATACAGAAGCATGGCTGCTGTGGTTTCAGAACTGATTTGGGTTACAGGTTTACTGAAAGAATTAAATGTGCATATTACAGTTCCTATCAAGGTTTTCTCTGATAGTAAGGCAGCAATTCAGATAGCAGGAAATCCCATTTTTCATGAGCGAACCAAACACATTGAGATCGACTGTCACTTCATTAGAGACAAAGTGAAGTCAGGTTTCATAGAGCCTCAATATCTTTGCACCTCTATGCAACTGGCAGACATGTTCACTAAGGGGCTTGGAGCAGGCCAACATGAGCTTCTTCTTGGCAAGCTAGGTGTGTTAGATGTGTTCCAACCACCAGCTTGAGGGGGAATATTGAAAGAATTGGTTGCTGAGTCAGTTACTTAAAACGTGTCACACTGTTAAGTGTCTGTTAGAGGTGGTTAACAATGTTAGGAAGCTACTAGAAGATTGTTAGAAGAGTCACATGGGTGACGTGTGAATTAGATTGTTAATCTCTTAGACATCTATATAATGCTAGATGATTAGTGAGATTGGGTGCAATGCACAATGTATTTTTCGATAGCTTCTCAGAAACTCTCAATGTAAAAGATCAATGTTTCCTCTTGATTGCTTGATTGCATAATTCTTTCTTCTAGATTACAGAATTATTGACATGGTATCAGAGCTTCTGGTTGCGATTGGAGATCAGTAAGGTTTGTTTCAGTTGAAGCAGTTGTTGATCGAGTTCTCGAGCTGCAACAATGGTGGAAACTGAAAATTCACCAACAACAGAGGATCGCCAGATGGATCCTCAAACAGACCACAATCATCCGCTGCATCTGCAGNCTATGACTTGCCTGAGCTCAAGCAGAAAACAAATATGATGTGTAACATGTAGTTCAGTTTCATAAATAAAAGCAACTCCAAAAATAAAATATTACTTGTTACGGATGACCAGTGACTTTTTCAAGACGTCAATTGTCTCTTTACTGTTGGCCTCATTACCCAATGAAGCAAGCTTCAGGACTTCTTCTTCCCCCAAGTTCACATCACAGACTCTAAAGACAAGAACATATATGAGAAGTCGTAACAAATTGTAGTACTACAAAATTATGATATAAATGCTTGTTCCCTTAATATAATTCACTTACAGCTTGAGTGCTGCAAGCTCCTTAGCTAGGGCCATACTTCTTTCTTGCAGTCGTCTGCATTCCAAGGTTGATTGATCTAGCTCCTGCAATACGAATTCTCCCAGCACATAGAACTTGTAAGAGTACATTTTTTCCCACTAGAAGGCATTCAGTGCAAGCATGCAATGCACAAATTTATTTGCAATAAATCAAGAGTCAAAACATCTACCTGAGATTTTACATGAAGTAACTGCTGACTGGCTGTCTTCTGTTTTTTAGCTTCATTCTTTAGAGCCACTTCTACTTTCAACTGCTCTTTGCAACTGAACAACTGAAAATTTCCCAGTACTAACAATATTAATTGAGAGAAAGAAAGTTTTGAGAAGTCTTAGGAGGGATGAATGTGTAGGCAGATATTCTGACAAAAATATCTCTCAGAACACTTGGCTGTACAAGATATGCATCAGCAATCACCACGGGACATTACCTGAACTGGTCTATTTGCTCCCAAGAAACTTTTTTGGTTTTGAGCAGAATATGACTGTTTCAAATCATTGTCCTTATGTTTTTGCTTCCACAACAATTTGAACACGAAATTCCTAGTTCTCAACCTACTTCATAGAACACTAGATCACACCCTTGGGTGCCTAATTGTTTTCTCTTGCTGTCAACATGTATACTATATTTAGAGATTAAACAGTCTATCATTCCCTTCAATAGCTCATATCTTTAGTTTTGAGCTTGGTGGAGTAAAATTTCTGGGAATGTTTTTGTATTTTCGTGGAATCAAAAACTATCAAACATGTAATGAAAATGGAAATTAAAAATTGTCTCAACTAGACAACCGATATGGAAACTTCTACAATCATCTCTTTCTACAAATGAAACATTACAATTCTAATCCTTTTTTCTTCAAGTTAACTATTTACTAAATCCATTCCCATTTCATGAATAGATGTGAAGTACAGTGAATACCATAACCAGTACGCAACACCAAACTTTGTATACTGCAAGTTCAAGACAACCAAAACAGGAAAAGGATGAACCATTTACCTCAACATTAACTTCTTTGAGATCTTTCTGTTGCTGTTCCAGAGTAGAAGCCAGTTTTAAGACTTTCCCCTCTAACCTTTTGACCTCATTTTGTAATTCACAGGAAGTCCCCCCTTCAAAGTCATGTGGTTGCTGGGAAAAACTAGGATCATTTGGATCACCAACTGATTGAAAAAAAAGCCTATGTGTGTTTTTCTCTGTACAAGTCTGTTTGCAAACTGGACAATTCTTCTTCTTTCCATTTGTACAATACTCAAACCATTGCTGCAGACTGATTTTTACAACCATAACATGTGAGGCAGAAGCAACTATAGGAAAGACACAATAAAACAATGAACCCAAATAGACAAATTGAGAAAAAAAATTATAATTTAATGGGTGCAAAGTAACATTGCACCACTCCTCCTTATGGCATTGGTGTAAAAATTATATAAACACGTAATCACACACACACACACACACCAGCTGCCAAAGCTCTACATCCACCACTATACACAGGCACATTTATAGGACAGTAGACTTGTCTAGAATAACGTTAATGCAAATTCATCTTTTCACATAATAGAAGCCGAACAGATGGATTTATCCGTAAAAACAAGAAACATTTGTAAAGGACATAGTATCAGACTTCAAAATTTGCATAAACAACTTCTAATAAACTGGTTCAACAATAGCCACTTTCAAATAAAACTCCAAGAACAAATGGGAGAAATTTCATAACAAGTAGGAGTACAATTTTAGGTAATAATTTTAACCAAATGCAATCCAAAACACATTTAACTAAATCTAGTCTCAGTATTTTCAATTTAAAACTAAGTACTATCCAAACCAAGGAAATCTAATACATTTTCCACATATTTTCAATTTTTAATCAAGTAAATCCAAACCAAGATTACTAATACAAGCTGTTACTTTTTTCAATCCTTAACCAAGTAAAATCCAGCCCAATGATACCCAGTACAAGTCTGTATTTTTCATTTTTTTTACCAAATGAAATCAAAACCAAAGTTGCCCAATAGAAGAGACATGCAAAAAGAACGAATTTAGTTAAAGAAATGATCTTTAACCAGGTACTCAAACCAGGGTACCCAACACAAGTCATAATACATTTCAAGGTTGTACAACATTCCCAGGGTATACCACAAGTGAAGTCAGGGGAGTATGGCGTGTACGTAACCTTACCCATGCCGTGTGAATATAGGGAATTTGTTTCGGATAGATACTCAGCTCAGGTAAAAAGCATTTCAGTTTTTTTAACAAAATAAAATCCAAACCAAGGATACCCATCCAAACTTTGAAATATTTTCAAACTAAACTAAGTGCAACTCACACAAGAAGGCGCAATACAGGTCATATACATTTAAACAAATTAAAGGTACCCAAAACAATACTTCGACTATTTTCAATTCTTAACTAATTAAAATAAAAATCCAGAATACCCAACTCAAATCTTGAAATAATTTTAACAAATGCAACACTGATATCCGCAAATTCGAAATCAAAAGCTCAAGTAACGGGAATGTACCGAAATACATAACTCACCAGAGCTCGTGAAAAACATGGCCGCAAAGAGAAATGGATTGAAGGTCTTCGACTACAGGTTTGAGATCCTCATAGCAGATTGAACAAATGGTCTTGGCAAATGTGTTGCCTCCTACCATTATTAGCAGCCGCTCTTTTCGCCGTCTTCTCCTTTTTCAGAAAAACGAACCAATGGGAAATTGGGAAATGGTGAGCGGGACGGGAAGAAGAGGGAAAATTGAATTCAGGCAAATGGTGAAATTTTTATACTCTACTACCTTACTGCTTACCCGAGCCCTATTTTTCCCTCCTCTTTCTTTTTTCCCTCTTATTCCAACAGTATGTATGTCCATAGTTTTTTCGAAAATTTTAGTTGATTAGGTATCGAAATTCTACTCTATAATTTAATTGGTAACTTATAATCACTTCCTTGTTTCTCATATCTTACCCAATTTATATTAATTATTTTTTAAATGTCAATAATTTTTCTTGTTTCGAGTCATTTTCTCTCATTTTGAACACAAATGATTAAATTAAATATTATTTTCTTTGTCTCCGTCTCAATATAAGTGTTATGATAATTCATTTCACGTTCATTAAAAGAAATAAAAAAAATATTTATTGAGTTGTTTGTATTTATTAATGTTTCTTGATAATTAAATATTACTAGAAATATAAGTTTTTCAATATAAGATATACTAGTTGAAAAAATGTACTAAATCATTTTTTGTCTTGAATTTATAAAATGGCATTTACTTTTGCACAATTTTTTATTTTATTTTTTTGCTAAAAGCGACCTTATTTTTGGGACCAAGGAAATACCATTCCTCTCTCAACTTGCATATTTCATTATTTGTTCTATCGNGTGGCAAAAAATCACTTCCTCACGCGCCTAGTAGAGATTGTTGTCAATTTCTACGTCAGGTGGACGAAAAAGGTGTACGCGACGGAGGAATAAACAAGTTCGGGGGTAATTAAAACGAAATTTAATTTAGGTGTACACCGTATAAAAAGCTTCAAGTTCAGGGGTAATGAGTACTTCTGCATATAAGATATACTAGTTGAAAAAAATGTACTAAATCATTTTTTGTCTTGAATTTATAAAATGGCATTTACTTTTGCACAATTTTTTATTTTATTTTTTTGCTAAAAGCGACCTTATTTTTGGGACCAAGGAAATACCATTCCTCTCTCAACTTGCATATTTCATTATTTGTTCTATCGTGAAAATTTTCGGATGTAATTTTTTTATCATAAAATATATACATAAGTCATTGGCGATTTCTCCGAAAATATTGAAGAAACCAAATATGAAATTCTTAGGTGATTTTGGTGTAATTTTTAAGGTGTTTCTTGGGATGCATCTAATGTTTGAATTCAAGGAAGAAGACGAAATCTATAATTTACATAATATTTTATATGGCAATATAATTTTATATAATATTATTATTGGGTATATACTGTTGTATATTAAAAATATAAACATTTTTGTAAAATATAAAAATATTGTATATTATTGTATATTGTATGTATAATATTATTTACTGGATTGAAATGTAGGTTAAAAATTGATAAGATAAGTTCCGAGCTATATTTTACAATGTAAATTAGATAATTATATTTTTATCGTTTTTTCTAATTATATGTTGTGAGATCCTCTTTTTCTTTTTTTTTTGTAATTTCACCTTCTTGCAGGTGTTAAATAGTGGATTCATCTTCTTGCTTTCTTCCTTCACTTCTCCCCACTCTTTATTAAAGTGGATATAACTAATATAAAATGGAGATAGTTTTAAAAAGTCATTTATTTTTCCAGGTATTTAACCAAGAGTAAGATGGTAGTGTATCTTTAATTTTCTAGAAGTAAATAATTTTCGTAATAAATATGTCAGGCTAAAAAAATATACCACTTATTTTGAAAACGGGGAATATCAATTTGGTCCCTGGAACGGTCTCTTATATTTGCAAATAGATTCAAATTTAATTAGTCCATAACATGTTTTCAAAAAATTAATTTGAAAATTTTTAATTTTCTAGAAGTGAATAAATTTCTTAATAAATATGTCAAGGCAAAAAAAATATACCACTTATTTTGAAAATGAGGAAATATCATTTTGGTCCTTGAAATGGTCTCCTATGTTTGCAAATAGGTTAAAATTTAATTAGTCCATAACATGTTTTCAACAGTTTTGGTTCTTAATGGTTTGCCAAAGTATTACAAATACAGTAAAAACCTCTCTAAATTAATATAGCCGGGATTATGAAATATTATTATTTTATAAAGGTATTATTTAATAAATAAATTAATATTTATTAATTTAAAGAGTTTTTCGATTTCGAAAAAAATGTGCAGGGAGGAAATCTCAAAGAATTTGAAAGAACCCACTTGTGAAAACGTCATTCATAAACTCGAGGTCATGATTAATGACCTCGGTTACCGCAATAAAATAGACGTTAATAACCTATTAGATGAGTGAAAATGGTACATGTTCAGAGATCCAGAGCTAAGAACAAATTGTGGATATCATTGGAAAAACAATGTTGATGATAAAGTTGAAGATGATACAATACCTTCGAAAACATTTACGCATAAGGAAACACTTACATCTAGAACTCTTCACAATTATACGGTGTAATTAGAAAAGACAACACCGAAACGTTTGGATGCAATTAGAAAATTTAGAGATGAATTTCAACTGGATTTAAATTTTAACAAAAAACAAAACATAATAGAATCATATTTCACTAAATTTTCTTAGATATACTTGTACTTTTAAGGAATTATTAGTTTATAATTGAGCAACTTTCACATATAGCAAACATAAAAATCATATTTGTATATTATAGTTATAGTTTGCATAATTGCGCTCCATAGCAAATCATGACAAATTTTATGTTTGCTATAGAACTTTTTATTTGTATAATTCGCTACAAACATCTAATTTTATACAAATTGTTCAATTTTGTATAAATTCATTTATACATTGTAATTTGTATAATAAGATCTGTATTTGTATAATTACAAGTGTATAGGACAAAAATATATGTATTTGTATTTGTATATACATTTTTCTCTCGCTTTATACAAACACAAACACATTTTATACATTTTATACCGAAATGTATAAAATGGCTAAATGGCTAATTGTATATCGACAATGGCTAATTGTATACTGAATCAGATGGTAAAAAAAAGGAGATGTTTGCTGTGAATTACACTTAAAATAAACTATGGCTATAACATTTAATTTAAATTAATAGTTTGTTATATAATATAATTTTCCCTTTATAATATTAATGGGACTATATATTTATATAGGATTCTTGTGAAAATATATTATCTTATCGAAATAAGTGATTTTTTCCATTGGCTCAAGTCGGGACCAGAGGAAATTATTATCTTAGACATATTAGTAATTGAACGAGTATTAATTTAGTGAGGAATTACTGTAGCAACATACATGACATGAATGCAAATAAAAAGTCTTAAAACAGGTTGAAATCAAAGATTAAATTAGGCTCAGGATTCTCTTAAGATGGGTGAAGGCTTGAATAAGTTGAGATTAAACCCAATTCAAATTATCTTGAGTCCAACCCTTAAAATTCTGGACAGGTTAAACGGGTTACATATAGTTGATCTCATTTTTGATACCCCTACTAAAATAACTTATCTCATACTCCCTCCGTCCCTTTTTAGTTGTCCACTTTAGAAATGGCACACAGATTAAGGCAACAATGATTAGCACAGTGAAGTTACAATTTTACCCTTATGACAACTTTTCACTTCAAAATTACAACCACTTATTTGAATTCAAGTGAAATAAATTGGAGGGAAACAACATACACTTTTACAATTTTCAAGAAATGTAAATAAGGGTATAATAGGAAAAAATTTGTTGTCCTTTCTTGATTTGTCAAAATGGACAACTAAATAGGGACAACTAAAAAAGGAAATATGGACAAGTAAATAGGGACGGAGGGAGTAATAATTAGTTTCAAAATAATTTGTTCTCAACCAAACGATCCGAACAAACAAAAACCTTTAATCCTGGAGC
>NW_026025887.1:0-375 GCF_019186545.1 Solanum stenotomum
AAGGGTATAGTTTTCAGTTGAAAAAAAATAGGTAGATGAAATAAATTTTTGGAGTTAGTGTTACTGTACACGTGATGGTTGCTGATGTGGGGGTAATTAATTGTTAGCTATAGGAATTTAAATTAATTCTTGGTAAAACAAAGATAGTATTATTGAAATTATGGGTACTTCCATTTGTTAAGGTTACAGGCTGTGGGAAGATATGGTTATGGCTAATTCTAGTGATCATTAGACTAGGCAAAAACGTTGGGTATAGGTATTAGGAGTTTGTGATAAATGACTAATGATCTGGAAGTTCGTTCTCACGAGTTTGTATTGAAATTTAACTTTTAATAACATTGGTATAGATATAATTACATTAAGTAAGAGTTGTAT
>NW_026025888.1:0-215 GCF_019186545.1 Solanum stenotomum
TTGATAACAACCAAAGTTGAGTTTGATTTTTGATTACTTATTAAGTTTTTACTATTTGTTTCACACAAGCACAACCCCCTTTTTTATTACCTGTTTATGGAAATAATTTGACTAATTGAATATAATTGTTAGTTAAAGTAAAGTCTAAACCATTTTCCCCGTGGGATCGATCCCAACCTACAAGTTGCGTTCTTTACTTGATAACGATCGCTTAT
>NW_026025889.1:0-4146 GCF_019186545.1 Solanum stenotomum
GCACTTTGAGTTGTCTAGATGCATAGGCTATCACCTTACCATTTTGCATTAGGACACAACCCAAGCCAACTCTAGAAGCATCACAATACACAACAAATCCCTCAAGCCCATCAGGTAGTGACAATATAGGAGCGGACACAAGTTTATCTTTCAAAGTTTGAAAACTCCTTTCGCACTCGTCGGTCCACTCAAACTTAGCCTTCTTTTGTGTCAACTTAGTCATGGGAGAAGCAATAGAAGAAAACCCATTCACAAATCTCTGGTAGTAACCCGCTAAGCCCAATAAGCTCCTAATATCCGACGGGGTCAATGGCCTACGCCAATTTCTAATCTCATCGGTCTTCTTAGGGTCCACCTTAATACCATCCCCCGACACCACATGACCTAGGTAGGCAACCTCCCTCAACCAAAATTCACACTTTTCATACTTGGCATACAACTTCTCCTCTCTCAATCTTTGTAACACAACCCTCAAGTGACCCATATGTTCTTCCTCGCTATGCGAATAGATTAAAATATCATCAATGAAGACCACAACAAAGGAATCAAGGTAGGGTTTAAAGACCCTATTCATTAGGTCCATGAAGATAGCCGGTGCATTGGTCAACCCAAAGGACATGACCACAAATTCATAATACCCATACCTAGTCTGGAAGGATGTCTTGGGAATGTCACACTCCCTCACCTTCACTTCACGATACCCGGACCGAAGATCAATCTTAGAGAAGTGGCTAGCCCCTTGCAATTGGTCGAACAAGTCATCAATCCTAGGAAGAGGATACTTATTCTTGACGGTGACCCTATTGATTTGCCGGTAATCAATACACATCCTAAGGGACTCATCTTTCTTCTTCACAAACAACACCGGTGCACCTCATGGTGATTGGCTAGGCCTAATAAAACGCTTCTCCAACAAGTCCCTCAATTGTTCTTTAACTCCGCTGGGGTCATACGGTAAGGGGGAATAGAAATGAGTTGAGTATCGGGGAGGAGGACTATGCCAAAATCTATTTCCCTTTCAGGAGGAACACCGGGAAGGTCATTAGGAAAGACATCAAGGAATTCATTTACGACTGGAACCGACTCTATAAGAAGGGTTTTGGACTCCACATCCCTAACCCTCACAAGGTGATAGAGACACCCCTTATAAATCAACTTACGGGCTTTAATGCAAGAGATGAACCTACCTTTGACTACCACATTTGGCTCTCCCACTCAAGAATGGGTTCACTTGGGAATTGGAACTTGACCCTACGGGTTCTACAATCAATGGAAGCATAGCATGCATGTAACCAATCCATCCCAAGAACAACATCAAAATCGACCATGTTCAACTCAACAAGATCACAAGGCAATATTTTATGCAAGATGCAAATAGGACAATTTCTATAGACCTTCCTAGCAACAATATATGCACCAATAGGAGTAGACACCTTATATGACTCACGCAACAAGTCGGGCACAACATGAAACTTGTTGGCAACAAAGGGGGTGACCAAAGAAAGAGAGGAACCCAGATCAATTAGTGCATATACGTCAAAGTCAAAGATTTTCAACATACCGGTAACGACGTCGGGGACTTCATCGACCCTTGCCTCCCATGCAAAGCATAAAATCGATTGTGCCTTGGGGAACCATCTTATCGGCCCCCTCTCCCCAAAGGAACCGCATTGGCACCTTATGGACGGGTCCTCCTTACCCTTGTTGCGATTTCGAGGACAATCCATTGCCTTGTGCCCCATTTCCCCACAACTGTAGCAAGCACATGTATTTCTCAAGCATGGGCCACCATGGACCTTACCACACTTCAGACATATATCAATATGACCCATACCACCAACACCTTGGGCCCTTGGAAGGTCATTGGCAAACCCCCTATGGGGCGCATCACCCTTGGCCTTGATGAAACCGGCCTCCCATTCAACTTTGGAACTTGCCCTCAAAACGGGCCCTCTTGGCCTTATGACCCTTCCTCTTCTTCAACTTCTCCTCCTCCATTTGTTCGGCATAGACCATCAAGTGGGACAAGTCCATGTCACTAATCAACATGCGGACCGGCATTCTTCACTCACTAGGTCGGACACACCCATCACGAATTTGTTCATTCTAGACCGTGAGTCGGCAACCAAGTGTGGAACATATNATCAACATGCGGACCGACATTCTTCACTCACTAGGTCGGACACACCCATCACGAATTTGTTCATTCTAGACCGTGAGTCGGCAACCAAGTGTGGAACATATCTTGAAAGTTGGTTAAACTTGAGGGCATACTCCCTCATCATCATAGACCCTTGTTTTAAATTCATGAACTCCACCAATTTGGCTTCTCTAAGCTCAAGAGGAAAGAATCGATTAAGGAAAGCCGTTTTGAACTCTTCCCAAGGCACCACATAGTTTGCCCACTTCTCTTCCTTCCATTGGTTGTACCATATTTGGGCCACTCCTTTTAACTGGTAGGCCGCCAACTTCACCTTATTTTCTTACCTCACGCCTATGATAGCTAATATCTTGTGGACTTCATCAATGAACTCTTGAGGGTCTTCATCTAACTTAGACCCATAGAATTCTGGGAGATTCATCCGCAAGAAGTCTCTCACCCGAGATGCTGGGGTAGGAGCCTGAGGGGCTTGGGCCCCGTGGTTGGCTTGATTAGCTATAGCTTGGGCAAATAAAGTAAGGGCATCCCAAAGATCCCCATTGGTCAGTTATTCCTCGAGTGCGTGGGCTCGTCTTCCTCTTGTATTAGGCATGATCTTGCATAGCAAACAACAACCGTTAGGGAAGAACTTAATTCAACTCTACAGCACGACATAGAACATGGAGAAGGGAAACATTTCCTAAAACATCTCATAGCCTCCTACTCATAGTTGTGGTGCACAACACAACCATGAATCGGACTCTAATCAACGCGGTGTGTTGGACTCCGAGGATCTATCAACCTAGTGCTCTGATACCAAGTTTGTCACGACCCAAGCCTAGGGCCTAGACATGACCGGCGAATGGGGAACCCGAAGGAACTCCAAACAAGCCTCATAGCGTATCATTACACATCCTTGGTCGCGGAAGCAATTAAAATGACCATAAGCGATAAGCATAATCAAGGAGAAATCGGAACTAAGGGAGCAAGAAAAAAAAAGGGGGATGATACATAAATACCATAGATGAGTCAAGCTCAAGCATAATACACAACTTGTCCAACACCACCTCTAAACATAGGTACTTAGCGGGGGCCAAGACAAACTACCGGGCTCACCCTCATAGTCAATACATAACAAAAAAGGAAAAGTCTTATACATAGCAAGAGATCATAAGCAACGTCCCCGGAATGGAGGACTCACCAATAACCTCGATAGAAAATCGTATTAGCCACACGGAGGGGGATGGTCAAGCGGTGCTCCAGTCCCTACATGGTGACATCATGTAGGCATAGAGTATGCATTAGTACGTTTCAATGTACTAAGTATATGGGATGCAATGCAATGAAACAATAGATAGACATCATAGGCAAAATGCATAATCATACCCGATAGATAACATATTAACGAGATGATCTGTATAATGATGCTTACATAAAAATCATATTTAGTGGGGCGTAGTACATGTGTGGCGAGTGACCATCAATATAGTATTTCCAAGGCCTACCACCCCCTTGGAGGCGAAAGAGGTACAAACCCCTCAATGTGGTTACCCGGGCCTACCACCCCCCGAGCTAGGCTTTGTCGACTCACAATACTTATATACAGAAAATCATATACATGTGTCCCTTTCATCATCACTTCAGTAATTATATAACCATCCGACTCATAGGACGTACATTGGACCTTCCATTTCCTAAGAATTCTATAAATTGGCATTTTATCAAACACATGGTGGGCTACTGTTCATGTAAATAAAATCATGTATTTCAAGAGTACTAACTCCAACCAATAATAAAATCCATATAAATCAGCCCACCAACAACATACATACATATAAATCAACCTTCATAATTTGATCATGGAAGCATGAAAACCATAAACATCACATAATAATTCCATTTCATGATAATATGCAAAATCGACCATAATAGGGTGTGTAGTAGTAATTTCATACTTCAAGAGTTCATAAATAAATAGAAGGACCCATAAACTTGAAGTAGAAATA
>NW_026025890.1:0-695 GCF_019186545.1 Solanum stenotomum
TAACTAACTAATAGCTGTACATTTAACACGTATCAATGAGAATATAGTCCATAATTTTGTCCAGGCCTGCCCTTTAATATTCTAGGAGTACTTTCAATTTGTGATTTTAAGACTAATTTGAATTTGGAATTTAGGACTAATAGTTTGAATTATATTTGATATTTTAGGACTAATTTAATAGTTTGAAGTTGGGACACTAGCTAGCTAGTTTGAATTTAGAATTTTAGGGATTTGAATTACAACTTAATTAGAACTTACTTAATTAGAACTTATAATTAATTATAACTTGAATTTACTATAAATTGAACTTAATTAGGAATATGAACTTGAAATTATAACTTGAACTTGGAACTAATTAGCTTGAATATATAACTGATTAAGTTTAGAAATTATATATGAACTTGAATTGAAACTTGAACTTATTAAAACTTGAGAATATATATAAACTAATATTCTTGGATATGAAGTTTATATTTAACTAATTTAAGAACTTTTCGTGCTAAGCAACTGAGGAAGCTCAACATGTAAAAAAGTTGATACAAGATTATTTTGCTTCTTTCATCAAAGTTGGAGATAAGGTTGGTGCTTCTAAATTTCTCAAGTTCAAGTACAATTGTTTTGAATAATGTGTTTGTGTCCATCTAGTATTAATATTTGGCTTTAATGATAGTAATTATAATTGATTGTTTGTTAGT
>NW_026025891.1:0-726 GCF_019186545.1 Solanum stenotomum
AGGCGCCACAAGGGTTCGGTCATATCTCCTGTAAGATTTTTATTATTCCTTTACAATAGAAACTGGGACAGAATTTTGAGAGGGACTCAAAATTTCTCAAGAAGAAGATCTCTCCGACAAAGTCAAGACTGAAGTTACTTTGAGATTTGCAATTGGGACAGAATTTTTGAGAAAATCTCAAAAATTCCGTGTTTGCTCACCAACGCTTAAAGATAAGCCAAGACACTTAACTGGGACAAAAATTTTGAGATGACCTCAAAATTTCAACAAGGTTCAGCGAGAGTTTAGAGCAACTTTGAATACATCCCAACAAGTGATCAGACAGATCTCAAAACACCAACTCTGAATGACGTCCATTAAACTTGACATGACATGACACTTGGCAGTGACTTTTTCCAAACATTACTTTTGAAAATCTATTTTCCTTAAAAACTTTTCCTTCATGTTTTGATTATTTTTGCATAAAAATATTTTGTCTTATCTATCAAGAAGCGGGAGATCGGAGAAATCAACCGAAGATAGCAAGACAAGGAGCAGACAACAGAAGAGATCGACACAGATCAGTTCACTCTTAAACTAACAATTTTTCTGTGGATGCAGTTTATAGGTTTACCTCAAAATCAACATATTCCTCCATTCAATATATATGGAGAAGTCAAAAGGGCGAGGAGCTCCCCCCAAAATTGACAATTTTATTGGTGGATGCAGGAAATATTTTATGTTTCT
>NW_026025892.1:0-276 GCF_019186545.1 Solanum stenotomum
ATGCGCGGATTAAAAAAAACAATCGCCTAAAACGAACACCCGAGGCCCGAGTTATTGCCGTTTGAAGTTTCCCAAATTCAAAGCCACCTTCCATCTTTAATGTGCTGAATTTCAAACGGCCGTAACTTTCGGCTCGAACGTCCGTTTGACGCAATCTTTGTTTTGAAACCTCGTATTTTTTCGAGACCTATATGAGGAACCCATCGCCTTTGTCTGAATTTCCTTTTATTTTTTTCATCATATTTCCACGCGCATAAAAATTAGTTAAAGGCATTT
>NW_026025893.1:0-535 GCF_019186545.1 Solanum stenotomum
TGGCCATATATAATTAGAATTTTTTTTTCATTTTACTGGAAATTTTTAAAATCAGAGTTGTGTTTTGTTATATTGTTTTCACAAATAAGACAAAATAACATTTTATTTGAAATTCTAAACATGGAGGTGTAATTTGATTTTTTCATAGTCAAAATTAATTTTTAAATGAAGTAAAAATTATTTCAGAAAAAAGACGGGTGATATAGTTTATTTCTCTGTGCGAAGCGCGTATAAGTTCACTAGTTAGTAATAAGTAAGAGAATTTATAATGTTATAACTAAAGAATTAATGTGCAATAGCCGAATTTCTAATAAATTTTATACTTACAAAAATAAGTAGGACTTTAATTAACGTTACTTTTTTTTTATTTATATTTATTAGATTTTAATTTAGTATAGGGACAAAATGAAAATGTGCATTCCATATTACTGAATATAAAATTTATTTTGTAAATGATAAATTTTAAATGATTCATATATATTCACATTTGTTTGTTCTATTTCCTTCCACAATTCTGGTTTTATCTTTTTCTCTT
>NW_026025894.1:0-301 GCF_019186545.1 Solanum stenotomum
GGATGATGGGTTTATGTTTGGGCTGCTGTATTTGGGCCCTTGTTTTTTTAGGGTTCTTGTGGGTTATTATTTGGTAGCCAAATTATTGAAGTATTTCTTGGGTCTTTTCATTGTTTAAATCAATTAATTTGAGCTTGTAATTTAATAATGAGTGTAATATATAATTAGTATATAGAAGTACAAATATTTAAAAAAATTCTTGATGATTTATATTAGTATAGTAAGCATGAAATTAGAAATAAAATGATGACAATCAATATTAATTTAGTAAGCATGAAATTAGAAATAAAATGATGACAAT
>NW_026025895.1:0-227 GCF_019186545.1 Solanum stenotomum
CTCTCCAATTGAGATGCTATTAAAACCCTAATTCCTCTTTCGCCAAGTTGAGATGCTATTGGGGGAAAATGGACCTGGATTTTTTAATTAATAGTATATATTATCAACCTGTCATTTATTTGTTAAGTAATAACCCTATAACTAATTTTCTTTATAAACATGGTGTTCGGGTGGCTCTTTTCTTAATCAGAGATTTTGGTTCGAGACTTAGATATAGGGGAAAAAAA
>NW_026025896.1:0-203 GCF_019186545.1 Solanum stenotomum
TTCAAGTTCAAGTTCTAAGTTCAAGTTCTAGTTCTAAATTCAGGTTCAAGTTCTAATTTCAAGTTCAAGTTCAAGTTCAAGTTCTAAGTTCAAGTTCAAGTTCTAAGTTCAAGTTCAAGATCAAGTTCTAAGTTCAAGTTCTAATTAAGTTCATGACATTCAAACATTCATCTTTTACTCATAACAATTCAATTACTAATTCC
>NW_026025897.1:0-430 GCF_019186545.1 Solanum stenotomum
ATGTTGTTGTGAACTTGTTTGTGAAACCGTCTCATATTCGCCTGATGCAATTAACTTGTTCTTAAAATCAGAAGATTGTGGTAGATCTGTATTAATCCATAGTTTGGTCTGGTACCAATTGTTATACCCCATTTTAACTCGAGGTCAAACTGTACAACATATTGGTGATTTCCAAATTATTAACCAACTTAAGAAGTCGCCACCTAATTATTTTTAAGGCAAATTAGGATACCTAAATTTTAACTATGTAATGCTACAATTAACTTCAATTAAGGTCTACTAACTTGTGTGATTCCAGGTAAGAGTTCTAATTTATCCTAAAGGGAAGGGGTAAGGCATCCTTTAAGATTAGTTTTAAAACTATTAACCGGCCAAACTTAGGTTTATAACAAAGAGATTATATATTTCAATTTTAATCGATTTTCTAGGG
>NW_026025898.1:0-7050 GCF_019186545.1 Solanum stenotomum
CCTGTTGACCCGGTCCTGTCCGTTTGCCGGCCTTACTCCAGACTCTTTTGACCACCGCACCCATTCTAGCACTACTCGTTGAAGGTAAGAATTTTATAGTTGATTGTGATGCTTCACATTCTAATTTGGATGTTGTGTTAATGCAGGATAAGAATGTTATAACTTATGCATCGCTACAGTTAAAGGTGCATGAGAGAAATTCTCCAACACGTGATTTGAAGTTGGCAACGGTAGTGTTTGCTTTTAAGATCTGGCGGCATTACCTTTACGGTGTTAAGTGTGAAATATTTAGTTTGCAACATGTGTTCACTCAGAAGAATCTGAATTTGAGACAGAGAAGGTGGATGGAGCTACTTAAGGATTATGATGTCACCATCCAATACCATACGGGTAAGGCTAATGTAGTGGCAGACGCTTTGAGTCAAAAATCGGTGAGTATGGGTTGTCTAGCTTGCTTGAGGAAGTTCATGCAGTTGGGCATCTCAGAAAGAGGTGGGGTGTTAGCTAGCATTGAAGTAAGGGCCACGTTCATTAAGGACATCAAGGCCAAACAGTTTGAGGATGAAAATTTGAATGAACTTAAGAAAAAGATTGCGATTGAGAAGGCACAAGAGACAACTCTTGATGCGGAAGGTGTGCTCAGTTTTAAAGGAAGGATTTGTGTTCCTCGAGTTGACGACTTGATTCAGAATTTGTTGATGGAGTCTCATGGTTCACGATATTCTATTCATCGGGGTGTGACCAAGATGTACCTAGATTTGAAGCGAATTTATTGGTGATCGAGCATGAAGAAAGATATAGCGGAGTTTGTGGCTAAGTGTCAAAATTGCCAACAAGTAAAGTATGAACATCAAAGGCCTGCAGGTTTGCTTCAAAGAATGCCAATTCCAGAATGGAAGTGGGAAATGATAGCTATGGACTTCGTGGTTGGTCTTCCCAAAACTTTAGGGAAGTTTGATTCTATTTGGGTAGTGGTTGACAGATTGACTAAATCATCCCATTTTATTCCGGTAAGAATATATTATAATGTTGAACAATTGGCTAAGGTTTATGTGAAAGAGATAGTTAGGTTGCATGGTACCCAATTCACATCCAAGTTTTAGAGGAAATTACATGATGAATTGGGCACACAATTCAGTTTTAGTACCTCTTTCCATCCACAGACGAATGGGCAGTCGGAGAGGACTATTCAAGTGTTAGAAAACATGTTGAGGGCATGTGTGATTGATATCGGAGGGCATTGGGATAAGTTCTTACCTTTGTGTGAGTTCTCCTATATTAATAGTTACCACTCCAGCATAGATATGACACTGTTTGAGGCACTTTATGGGAGGGGATGTAGATCACCCATAGGTTGATTTGAGGCTAGAGATGTGAAACCTTTGGGGGGTTGGTTTAGTGAAGGATGCTCAAGATAAAGTGAGGAGCATCCAAGCTAAGCTTTTAGCGGCCCAGAGTAGACATAAAAAGTATGCAGACCATAAAGGAAGAAATATGACACTTCAGACTGGTGAGAATGTTCTTCTTAAGGTGTCACCCATAAATGGGGTGATGATATTTGGTAAGAAGGGCAAACTAAGTCTGCGATACATTGGTCCCTTTGAGGTTCTTCAATGTGTGGGGCCAGTGGCTTATAGATTGTTGTTGAGTCCACAAATTTGACTCATTTAGGGATTTATTTTAATAGAAATAGTGTCTTTGAATGCTTGTTTTATCTCAATACCTGATTAAAATGTTGAAGTTTTAAGTATTTAAAGTTTTAGTGGAAGCATGGACACTTAGGTGCAAAACGGAGCAAATAAGGCTGAAAAGAACAAGAAATGGAATCCTGCGAATCACCGAGTTCAACTTGGTGAGTCGTCGAAATGACATGAACCACCCTTCGTTCCAGTACGCGGATCCTTAAAGGAAGTGGATCAAAAGGCGAGGAATGGAGCAGTCGACGAGTCGCTGAGCAGTCCCACGAAGCAGTACTGTATCGCCCAATGATCCAGAATACGAGGATGCTAAAGTTAAGACACTGAAGGCGATGAGATGACCAAAAGGCGGATCGCCGAGTTCATCGACAATCTCGACTAATGTCGCCGAACAATCCTCCGCAGCACAATTTTTGAAAACTATAAATACTACTCCCTCCGTCCCATTTTATGTGAGGTACTTTGACTCGGCACGGAGTTTAAGAAAAAAATGAAGACTTTTAAAACTTGTGGTCCAAAATGAAAGGTAGAAATTTGTGTGGCTGTAAATCATTTCATTAAGGGTAAAATAGACATTTTATTGTCAAATTGTTACTTAATATAGAAATGTGTCATTCTTTTTGGGACTGACTAAAAAGAAAAGTATGTCACATAATTTGGGACAGAGGGAGTAGTTAGAATTGTAGTCTTAGTGTGGAACAATTATTATTATTATTTTCACTTTAGAACATATTTTAGCTGATATTTTTTCTCTCAAGTTTGGAGAGGGTTTTGTGGAGACTTGAAGAAAGGAGTTTTTCTTCCCCAAGTTGGAAGTGAGCCTTCTCTATTCATTTTCCTTGGCTTAATTTAAGGTTTAATTTCTTATACCCAGCTGATTTCATTATCATGTTAGGTATAATTTCTTATTTCGTGATGAGTGGCTAAAACCCCCCATTCTTGGGGTGTCATTTAGCAAATATGGGTTGACATTCTTGTTGGGTCTTGCTTGCTGATAGGTTAGATGTATTTTAATGGTGATTCCACCTAGTGGTTGTGGTTTAATCTAAAGGGTTTGTAGTTGCAAATACAAAGTAACCCATGTGTTTTCGGCTTGCCCGAGAGGGAGGTCGCAAAACCAAGACCACTAAACTGATGGCCTAAGGAGTGGGTCGACATGAGGTTCAGCCCGAGAGGGTGAGTCTTAGTCCCATATCCTAACACTCAGCTTGAGAGAGTGGAAACATTGCAGAAAGCATGAGTGTCAACGATAGTAACGAGAGTCAGGTGGGCCATCAGGATGACATCAAAAATCTCCATGATGTCCAAGAACCCAATCTCAATGATCCGCATCTCATGGGAGGTGTTGGAGCTATTCGTCTCCCCCTGCAGAAGGAAACACAGTATTCCACATAATAAGCACCATGTTGCAACTTCTGCAACTAAAGGTGTTTTTCAGCGGATTAGCTCATGAGGACCCACATGAGCATCTTCAAAAATTTGTAGACGTGTGTGGACCATTCTCATTCAAAAACATTTCTCAGGAATCAGTGCGATTGAGGTTATTTCCTTTCTCATTGATGGGTGAGGCGTGCAAGTGGTTAGCCGAGTTGCCACGTAACTCAATCACTTTGTGGGAGGAGTTGATGAATGCATTCAAAGATGATGATTATCTAAGATAGCATCCAAAGCTTTAAGTGTTTGAATGGCGAACCTCTGCACGAAACCTGGCTCAGATTTAAAAAACTGGTGCAACAATGCCCAACACATGGTCTTCCCAACAATGTGGTACTTCAATACTTCTACCGGAGTCAAGATTCGGTAAACAAGGGTGTAGCTGACCAACTCTCACCCGAATGCTTAATGCAGCAACCATACGCAGTGGTAGTTCAACTCTTTGATGGTATGACAATCATCAACAAGGCGTGGTACACCCGCGAAGATCAAGTCTCACCAGTCACATTTCAGCTATCTAATGAGCAGGTTGAAAAAGACAATGAGAGAGATCAAAATATGGCCAAGATCATGATATAGCTTGATATTCTCTCCAAAAATGTCATGGGGATTGGTACCCGCGGTGTTAATGTTGTAGGGGTCAGGTGCTCAATTCCTGAAGAGGCAAGTTTCGACGCCTTGTATAATAAAGAGGTAAACTTCCTAGCCAACCAAGGTAGTGGTTATTGATCAAACTACCCAAGGCAGGGTGGAAATCAAGGTTGGGTTAGAGATGAAAGATGGAAGCATAGAGAATGGAGAGACCGAAATCCTAATTGGAAAGATGGGGATAAAGACATAGATGTGCCTCCCTCCCCACAAACACCAAAAGCCAAAGGACTTGGATGGTAGTAGGTCTGAGGATATGCTCTCGCGCATCCTCAACAAAGTTAAAGGGTTGGACAAAATGCTGAAAGGCATGAAAGAGGATGTCTCCACCCTCAGCCAGACCGTTACCTCCCATTCAGTTTTAATTAAGCAGTTGGAGACCCAAATAGGTCATATCTCATCTCACCTAAATTGGAGACAGCAAGGGGGCTTGCCTAGTGACACTATGGGTAACCCCAAGAGTGAGAGTTGAAGGTGGACNAGCAATTCATGGGGAGTGAATAAAAGGATGACTTAGAAGCACTAGAAAAAGGAGTGATAAAGGAAAAGAAGGGAATGCTTTAAGAATACCACATCTCACGAGGAAAAAGTCACTAAGCCTAAATGACTATATCTTTGCACTCAGCCCCGTTATAAGCCTTAGAAAGACCTTTTTGATCTTGAGTAAGCTGGATCAAAAGTCAATTAGAAAATAAGGGTAAACCTATGGGTGAAAACATGCATTATGTTACTTTTTTTGAGTGTGAGCATTGTATCTGATTCCTGATCTTAAATTGACTCATATCTATGTATGAATATTGAATCATTCTTTGTGCGAGGGCATTTAGATACTTTTGTTGAGCTTGAACTTGCACAACTAGCAAGTATTGCGAGCATGAGAATCTTTGGTAATGGTGAGTCACAATTTGAATCTTTGAGTACACAAGTGATCCTTGCATAAGTAAATTGAGTCTTGTTATGTGCATTCATGATTTACTCTTGTGTAGCATTGTTTGAGGCACCCTTTTTGAACGGCTGAACTTGAGTTCGCTTGAGGACAAGCAAAAGTTTAAGCTAGGGTGTTGATGAGTCCACAATGTCCACAAATTGGACTCATTTAGGGATTTATTTTAATAGAAATAGTGTCCTTGAATGCTTGTTTTATCTCAACACCTGATTAAAATGCTGAAGTTTCAGATATTTGAAGTTTTAGTGGAAGCATGGACACTTAGGCGCAAAATGGAGCAAATAGGGCTGAAAAGAACAAGAAATAGAATCCTGCAAAACGCCAAGTTCAACTTGGCGAGTCGCTGAAACGACATGAACCGCCCTTCATTCCAATACGCGAAGCCTTGAAGGAAGTGGATCAAAAGGCGAGGAAAGGAGTAGTCGGCGAGTCGCTGATCATTTTCGTGAAGCAGTACTGTACCGCCCCAGAATGCAAGGATGCTAAAGGCAAGACACTGAAGGTGATGAGCTGACCAAAAGACGGATCGCCGAGTTCATCGGCGATCTCGACTAATGTCGCCGAACAATCCTCCGCAGCATAATCTGTGAAAACTATAAATACTAGTTAGAATTGTAGTCTTAGTGTGAAACAATTATTATTATTATTTTCACTTTAGAACATATTTTAGCTGATATTTTTTCTCTCAAGTTTGGACAGGGTTTTGTGGATATTTAGAACATATTTTAGTCTTAGGGTTTTTCTTCCCCAAGTTGGAAGTGGGTCTTCTCTATTCATTTTCCTTTGCTTAATTTAAAGTTTAATTTATTATACCCAGCTGATTTCATTATCATGTTAGGTATAATTTATTATTTCTTGATGAGTGGCTAAAAACCCCCATTCTTGGGGTGTGATTTAGCAAATATGAGTTGATATTCTTGTTGGGTCTTGTTTGCTGATAGATTAGATGTATTTTAATGGTGATTTCACCTAGTGGTTGTGGTTTAATCTAAAGGGTTTGTAGTTGCAAATACAAAGTCACCCATGCATTTTCGGCTAGCCCGAGAGGGAGGTCGCAAAACCAAAACCACTAGACTGATGGCCTAAGGAGTGGGTCGACATGAGGTTCAGCCCGAGAGGGTGAGCCCTAGTCCCATATCCTAACACTCAACTCGAGAGAGTGAGTGGGGTAAGGCGTAGGCTGGTCTTCATGCGACAAATGGGTGTTCGAGAGGAACACATTTGAAACGGGGTAAGCGCTGATACATTAATCTGATGCGCGAAAATGAGAGATTTTGGAAATTTGTAAAACTTATAGGGGATAATGGTAATAAGTAAACTTAAAGGTGTTTCTCTAATTTTTCCAAAAAAAAAGGAACAAATTTCAAAATGGCCAAGGCCCGATTCTTTGTGGACCTAACTTTCCAACTTATAAAAAGAAGGTCATCAATTCAAAATAAAATTAAGTGGGATTCTTACGTACATGTATCGCTGAGGCAAATCCACTTAATTTTTACATGACAAAAAGGGTTCGAAATTCCGGTCACTAATTCACAAGTAGGGTGTGCAAAAAATCGACTCGACCAATAAACTGAACAGAAAAAATGTTATTGGGTTATTAAGTTTTTTTAAAAAAATTATTGGGTTATTGGTTCGGTTTTGGTTTTTACCATTGGATAAACCGATAACTCAATAAGACGGTAATAATTTACTATTTTGCCCTTCCTAAATATTAAATATTAGTAATAATTTAATATATAACTACACACTATAACTATATCAAATTATTAGTACTCTACCCACTTCACACTAGGCCACTTTACTAGTCTTTACTATTTACTGAAAACCTAAAGACTAGAGTAAGGGGTTCACAATTGTAGCTATTTGATTTTAGTTTTAGTTTTAGCCTTGTTGGACTATTTGATTTTAGTTTTGGTTTGTAATTGTAGGTTGTAGCTTTTGCAAGTTTGTAAAGGTTTGTAATTTGATTAACATAAAAAATTAATACTATATTTTGGAGGTGACATGTAATTATAGTCATCGTACTATATTTTCTCGTATTGATGCAATTTCTCATTATCTTTCTTGTTTCACTATATCAAAGCATTATGAAAAGTGAGAAGTCATTTAATCTTTTACGGACATTTTCTTATTGGACAAACTGAAAACCCAACCGATAACGACCAAAAACTGATAAACCAAAAACCGATAAAAATATCTTATTGATTTGTTATGGGGTTAGCATATTTAAAAATCAAAAACCGATAAACCAAACCGATAATACATAAAACCGAATCGAACCAACCGATGCACACCCCTATTCACAAGTGTGTGTGTATATATATA
>NW_026025898.1:7389-11570 GCF_019186545.1 Solanum stenotomum
ACTATTCTGGAAGAACATGGTCTCCTAGTACAAGCTCTGGCATTCCCTCTCCCACACTCTCCACAATCCTAAATACCAATAATAATTTTTTAAAAAATCAATGAAAGCACAGTTATATAATTAACACCCTTTTGCTTCTTGAAAGAAAATTAAAATGTTTGACCTAACTCCGACTACAACGGGGTACGGGTCCATGTTAAAGTGTTGGTTCGTATTTGGTGTCATAATATTTGTTCAGATAATATTTAAATGTTTTTGAGTTATTAACAAACACTGGAAAATAATAAGAAACTTACTTTTTTTTTTAAAAAATCTTGAAAAATATTTTCCTTCCTAAGAACACACTGAGTCTTTTTCTCCGAAGAAAATTAATTTGTGTTTTTCCTTACTTTGTGTTAATAGTATATTATAGTTGTAGCATAAATTCCATTTGTGTTAATGTTCGTTGTTGTTTGAGCAATTTTCACATATAGCAAACAAAAAAATCATATTTGTATGTTATAGTTATAGTTTGCATAATTGCGCTCCATAACAAATTTTATGTTTGCTATGGAGCTTTTGATTTGTATAATTCGCTACAAACATTCAATTTTATACAAATTGTTCAATTTTGTATAATTTGTCTAATAAGATCTGTATTTGTATAATTATAAGTGTATAGGACGAAAATATATGTATTTATATTTGTATTTGTATATACACTTTTCTCTCGCTTTACTGAAATGTGTAAAATGACTAGGTGTATACCGAAAATGGTTAATTGTATACCGAATCAGATGGCAAAGAAAAGGGATGTTTGCTGCGAATTACAATTAAAATGAACTATGACTATAGCATTTAATTTGAATTAATAATTTGCTATTTCATACAATTTTCCCTAGTTTTTTCTACATTCAAATAAAAGGAAGTTTAGACTAGAACTGTCTTTCGTATTAGGTATAATATAATTCATATCACCAAGACCCCAACCATGAAGAAAATTTCATGAATAAGCCAAGAAAATTGTAGATATTATTTACTACAAATTGTCAAAAGCATTCAGTTTGACTAAAAACGTGAAGATAAATTTTCAAAATAAGGGAGCTACAGCTAATATATAACCTATATACAGCATAACTAACTCGATTTTTTATCGAATAATTAGCGTGGAAGGTATACAGTACTCTTTTGATATCAATCACTATATTATGCATTACACAAGATAAATAATATCATTAGGATTGAAATAATCAAGTATCACACAAGATTAACAAAATAAAGTTTAATTGATGGTAAATCACATCGCTAAGGATAGGGAAAAATATATTACGGGAAAGACACAAATTAATATGATTCAGCCTATTAACCTACATTAACAAATTATAGCAGGTAGGATGAACAATCTACTATTTCAAAAAGAATATAACGAAAAGTAGAAAAATATCAAAAAGAATAATAGTGCAAAATTTACCCTTTTTTAGGTTTTCAACAATTCATAACTGGTTCTCAAGCTTTGAATACTAGCATCAATGGAGGAACTCACATGTAAGGGAGAAGTCAATACAGAGAAAGGAGAAGAGAGAAAACTGTATTTCTGAATAAGACTTCGCAAATGATTACATACATATACATGTGTATTTATAGCACCTAACAATTTCATAACTAACTGAATAAAAAACTGACAGTTCTAACAAACTACAACTAACCAATCAGACTGAATTAACATGACTAATTAATATGACTAACTATACTATACTAACTGCATACGTATTAGTATAAATACATTCTCAATACCCCCCATCAAGTGGGATGGGAGGCTTCACAGCCAACTTGGACATTATGCAAGATTGTCTAACACCAGTGAGTGCTTTGGTGAGGAGGTCAGCCAGCTGGTTTGTGGTGACAACATGATGTAGAGAAATGAGGCCATCTTGTAGTTTGCGCGAACAAAATGGCAATCGACTTCGATATGCTTAGTTCTTTCATGAAAAACAGGATTTCTTGCAATGTGAATTGCAGATTGACTGTCACAATGTACTGCAATAGGTTTAGATGAAGGTACATCCAATTCTCGTAAAAGTCTATCCACCCAAACAAGTTCACCAACCACCTTCCTTAATGACCTGTATTCTGCCACTGCTGAAGATAAGGAAATAGTTTCTTGTTTCTTAGACTTCCAGCTGATAAGTGTGTGCCCCAAAAACACAATGTAACCAGAAACAAACCTTCTAGAATCAGGACAACTTGCCCAGTCCGAATCACAATAGGCATGACCTGAGTAGTCTGGGGTCGAAGACATAAAGATGCCTAAGGTTGGATCATTCTTGAGGTATCTGAGTAAGTGATAAGCTGCTTGCAGGTGTGGTTCTCTGGGATTTTGCATGAACTGACTTAAGTGTTGGACACCATAAGATATATCTAATCTGGTGTTGACAAGGAAATTCAACTTGCCTACTAGTTTTCTATAGAATGTAGGATCAGACAGAACAGTGCCCTCTTTGGCTTTCAGTTTAACATTTGGATCAAGTGGAGAAGAGAAGCTAGAGTACTGAAGACAATCATATTCCTTGAGTAAATCTAAGACAAACTTCCTTTGGGACATTATGACACCACCTTTACCATACAATATCTCCAGGCCCAAAAAATAATGAAGTTTACCAAGGTCTTTAATTTTGAAGGTGTCATGAAGGAACTGCTTGAGCTGAATAATTTCTGATGGATTAGTCCCAGTGATGATCACATCATCTACATATACTGCTACAAAAATAGAAGAATGATTGGATTTCTTCAGAAATAAGGAATAGTCACTCATGGAATGGGTGTAACCCTTTGAAAATAGAGCCTCTAACAGCTTCTCATACCACTGTCTGCTAGCCTGTTTCAAGCCATAAAGTGACCTGTTCAATTTACAGACTGTAGAAGAACTAGTTACCTCAAGGCCAGGAGGCAAGTCCATGTAAACCTCCTCATGGAGGTCTCCATGAAAAAAGGCATTATTAACATCTGAAAATATCCCAACCTCTCTACACTACAGTAGCAACCAAAGTTCTTACTGTTGTCATTTTAACAACAGGGGAAAAAGTATCAGTATAGTCTATGCCTGCTTGTTGAGTATACCCCTTTATTACCAATCGTGCCTTATATCTCTCCACACTACCATCAACTTTATGTTTGACTTTGTACACCCATTTACAACCAATAGTTTTCTTCCCAACTGGCAAATGAACCAGATCCCAAGTTTTATTATTATGAAGGGCTTCAAATTCTTGTGTCATTGCAGCTTGCCAAGCAGGATAAAGTGCTGCTTCTTCATAAGATGATGGTTCACTGTCATGACATACATTTTTAACAAGTAACTGACTATTGAGACTCAAGGTTTCAATAGCTACATGGCTACTATTTGAAAAGATGGTATTGAGTGGCATGATGGAAGGTTGCAATGTGGGAACAAGAGCTGATGTACGGGCAGATTTGTGTGAAGGTAAGGAATACAAGTAGTCATTTAAATGCTTAGGTATTTGGTGGGTTCTATGTGATCTTCTAACTGTGTCTCCTGGTTCTGGTATGGGAGAGGGTGAAGGCAAAGAAAAAGGCAATTCATGAGTTAACTGAGGCTCAGTAATATCATTATCATTACGTTATGGTGATATATGGTGAGACAAAATGTTATCAGTAGTATCATAGTCTAAAACATCATTTGCACTAGTGTATGGTTGTATGAAGGGAATGGAATTCAAAACAGAAGGAAAAGTGCCTTTGTGTAAAGATGAAGCAAAAGGGAAAACATTTTCATGAAAAATCACATCTCTAGAAACATGTATCTTTTTGGTAGTTAAACATAGTACCTTGTATCCTTTTGTCCAAAAAGGGTATCCTACAAAGACATGGGGGTTTGTTCTTGGTTCAAACTTATCTCTATGCACCTTAGGAATAGTAGGGTAGCAAAGGCAACCACAGCTCCTAAGGAAAGAATAGTTTGGTTGTTTCTTATATAGGACCTCAAAAGGGCATTTATTGTTCAAATAAGATGTAGGAAGTCTATTTATAAGATGTGTAGCTGTCAATACACACTCCCCCCAGTATTTTAAAGGTAATTTGGATTGGAAAAGAAGGGCTCGAGCTGTTTCAAGGAGATATTTATGCTTTCTTTCCACCACACTGTTTTGTTGTGGTGTGTATGGGCAGGTTTTCTGGTGAATTAT
>NW_026025898.1:12353-18120 GCF_019186545.1 Solanum stenotomum
ATATATATAATTTTGTATAATTAGTATAAATCATATATATTTGATGAATAATTATGTATAAAAGATGTATATATATTCATATATTGGTACATAATGTTTATATATTATTATATAAATGCATATGCAATGTATCTATATTATATAAATAGTGTATAACCACGTATATATAAGGTATAAACAATGTATCCACACTGCTATACACAAAATCAAATATCAACCAGGTTTGCTTCTTCATCAACTATTCTGGAAGAACATGGTCTCCTAGTACAAGCTCTGGCATTCCCTCTCCCACACTCTCCACAATCCTAAATACCAATAATAATTTTTTAAAAAATCAATGAAAGCACAGTTATATAATTAACACCCTTTTGCTTCTTGAAAGAAAATTAAAATGTTTGACCTAACTCCGACTACAACGGGGTACGGGTCCATGTTAAAGTGTTGGTTCGTATTTGGTGTCATAATATTTGTTCAGATAATATTTAAATGTTTTTGAGTTATTAACAAACACTGGAAAATAATAAGAAACTTACTCTTTTTTAAAAAAAATCTTGAAAAATATTTTCCTTCCTAAGAACACACTGAGTCTTTTTCTCCAAAGAAAATTAAGTTGTGTTTTTCCAAACTTTGTGTTAATAGTATATTATAGTTGTAGAATATATTCCATTTGTGTTGATGTTCCTTGTTGTTTGAGCAATTTTCACATATAGCAAACATAAAAATCATATTTATATGTTATAGTTATAGTTTGCATAATTGCGCTCCATAACAAATTTTATGTTTGCTATGGAGCTTTTGATTTGTATAATTCGCTACAAACATTCAATTTTATACAAATTGTTCAATTTTGTATAATTTGTCTAATAAGATCTGTATTTGTATAATTATAAGTGTATAGGACGAAAATATATGTATTTATATTTGTATTTGTATATACACTTTTCTCTCGCTTTACCGAAATGTATAAAATTACTAGGTGTATACCGAAAATGGTTAATTGTATACCGAATCAGATGACAAAGAAAAGGGATGTTTGTTGCGAATTACAATTAAAATAAACTATGGCTATAGCATTTAATTTGAATTAATAATTTGCTATTTCATACAATTTNCAACACACCTTGATTCAGATCATTGATCTCCTTTTGGAGCTGATACAATTTCGCAAAATTAGCCTGGTCATAACGATCCTCCAATTCTTCCCACAGTTTGACTGAATCGTTAACATACTCAACACTGTCTGCGATCTCCTTGGCAAGCGAATTCAAAATCTAGGACGTCACCTTGTCATCGCATCTCTGCCAAAGACGCAATTGAGGAGAATTCGCCGCAGGTTTCTTACAATCTCCAGTAACAAATCCCAATTTGTTCTTCACAGAAATGATCGGAGGATGCTTCTTCTCCAGGATCGATAGCCCATTCCATCAAAAGGAACGGGAACAATCAATGATCCAGGGTTATCAGAGGGATGTACATAAAGAGGATCACTCGTATCAATGGAAGTAGATCCAGCAGTAGCAATTGCAGGTAACGTAGCAGCAGCAGTAGCAGGCATTGTGAGTTTAGTAGAAGAAGTAAACGAAGAGAAACTAACAAGCTAACAATAGCTAATAATTGCTAGAAAGCTGAGAAACAGAGGGAGCTAGAAATATCGATGAACCTTGCTTTGATACCATGTCAATTTCAACAATTCATAACTGGTTCTCAAGCTTTGAATGCTAGCATCAATGGAGGAACTCACATGTAAGGGAGAAGTCAATACAGAGAAAGGAGAAGAGAGAAAACTGTATTTCTGAATAAGACTTCGCAAATGATTACATATATGTACATGTGTATTTATAGCACCTAACAATTTCATAACTAACTGAATAACAAACTGACAGTTCTAACAAACTACAGCTAACCAATCAGACTGAATTAACATGACTAATTAATATGACTAACTATACTATACTAACTGCATACGTATTAGTATAAATACATTCTCAATATAGGTGTGAATCATGTGACTTGTTGGTATCACACGTCGAGTGAAAAAATTATATTATATTAATCTTCAACTCTTCCAATACCATTTCTCTCCTTTGGCTTTAGCTAAAGGTTTAATTTCTTAGTATAAATTTATTTGTCAATGTAATTAATTAAGATAGATCATTTACTCTTTAGATTATCATTGGTTATCTTGATCTACGAAGCACGAAGAGGATGGTTAATTATAATTTAGGGATAATACATATATTTGACCTTAAACTTGGCTTCAAATTTTAACTTTGACCTCCAACTTTCATGGTGCACAAACAAGCACTTTAACTATCCAACCTTTTAATAAATAAACACGCGATTTTTGGAGCCAAGAGCGTGAAATGCACACGTTGCCACGTGTATTATTGAGCCACTCAATGGCTGCCAACTAATTAAACACTTTACACCTCCATTTTAGAACTAAAAAAAAAAAAAAATTAATTAAGGGTAGAGTTGTCATTTCAGCATTTTTTTCACTGTTGTGTGCCTCAAAAATTACTTCTCACTCGCGCAAAATGCGTGCACATCACGCGTTTTGCCAGGTAAGACACGCGTGTTTATTTATTAAAAGGTTGGATAGTTAAAGTGTCTATTTGTGCACTTTGAAAGTTGGAGGTCAAAGTTAAAATTTGAAGCCAAGTTTAAGGTCCAATATATGTATTATGCCTATAATTTATATGTATGGTTAATTATATTTTATGTTGGACACGTCAGAGCTCATCCAACGATTTTTTTAAAAGTATATATTAATGTTCAACTCTTCCAATAACGAGAAATAATGGTAAGGAAAAATAAAGGCATAATACATAAATGTGCCATTTAACTTGATCTTATTTCACATTTATACCCTTCAACTTTGGGTGTATATAAGTAGACACTTTAACTTGTATAAAGTTGAACAAGTAGACACATGAATCATATGTGGCATAATACACATAGGACACTACGCAGGATGAAATTGCCATGTAGGATGTCACATAGTATGCGTGTGTCTATTTGTTCAACTTTATACAAGCTTAAGTGTCTACTTGTGCACAGCCAAAGTTGAAGGATATTGTAACGACCCGGAAAATGATAGAGTGAAACTAGAGCCTCACATGTGAGTTTGGAGTCGAGAACTTNCCAAGTTAAAAGTCATATTTATATATTATGCCAAAAATAAAAGAACTAAAAGAACCATGGTTAGTAATGGCTATCATATTTCATTTCTATATAGTCAAAGGGAAAAAAGTGTTTTATTTCAAAAAGTTAAGTATGTTGTAAAACTTAAGAACAAAAGAACAATATAAAGATAAAAACAAGAAGAATATAAGACGAGGAATAATATGAGATAACTTTCTTTCTTTCAAGTGTACACCAAATCTTCAAGTCTCTACAATATGAACCCTTATGCCTCTATTTATAGTGTAACATAGAGGCATACAAAAGGTTAGTCATAAACATGACATTAACATGAATATAATGGGGAGGTTATGGAAGTGAAAGGTTACAAGAATAATGGTTATAAAGGTGGAGGTTATGGAGGTTATGGTTATCTTCATAATGGAGGAAAGTATGGAGTAACTTCTTGATGTAGTGGACATCCACAATATATTATTTTATAACACTCCCCCTTGGATGTCCATATATAATATGCCTCGTTAAAACCTTACTAGAAAAAAACCCCGTGGGAAAAAATCATAGTGAAGGAAAAAGAGTACACATATCTTTTAATACGCTTTAAATGTTGCCTCGTTAAAAACCTTACCAGGAAAACCCAATTGGGATAAAACATGGTTAAGGAAAAGAGTACAACGCGTATTTTTCTCCCCCTGATAAAAACTTTACTTGATATTTCGGAGACGATGCATTCCAATCTTATATCACAACTTCTCAAATATTGATGTTGGCAATCCTTAGTGAATAAGTTTACAAGATATCACTTGAATAGGTCTTTGAACGTCTATCTCACCATTTTGTTGAAGATCATGTGTGAAAAATACTTTTGGTGAAATATGTTTTGTCTGACCTCCTTTGATTATATCCTCCCTTCAATTGAGCTATATATTATTTTCGTATATGGTGGTTAGAATATCCTTCGCCAAAGGAAAATCACATATTTTCTGAATATGATAGATCATGATTCCAACCATACACACTCCCGACTTACTTCATAGATCAATATTATTTATGTATGATTTGAAGAAGTGGTTACCAATGTTTGTTTCTTTGAATGCCAAGATATTGTTGTGCCTCCATATGTAAACAAATAGCTCATTTGCGATTGAACTTTATGCAGATCAAATAAATATTTTGCGTCTACATAATCAAATCATTTTTAACTTAGAGATTGATCATTTCAATTTTATACGTTGCTCGTCTTTTCTTCTCAAAGAAAATCACACATCTTCTATGTGTTGAGTCACTTTGTTTGTTAGTTTCTTGGCATAACTTGAATGATAATATGGCAATCCCCTCACATAACTTTTTATATGTATATCAAATAATCTTCTAGCATTTGCATAACCATCAATCTGTAAGTGTACCAATTGCACTAATACATGACATTTTAAATCATTTTCATGAGATCAAAAAGATTCTTTCTTTGTGTTAAGCAATCTCAAAACCATTGAGTACTCAATGGAATTGCTTTAAGGCATTTTAAATCCTTCAAGGATTTTCATATAACTTCATCGTCTAGTTAGACATAATAATCATTCATTATGCATATTCAAGTATTTCATTTATTGCCAGACTGAAACAAGTCTCATTGCATCCACCATTGAAGAATATATCTCCATTTAATAATGTCAGGATTTTTGCGAAACCCTTTATGCCCCGAGGCACAAACCGCACTTTATTTCTTACGGTTATACTTTCGCACAATGATTCATTTGTACTACACTAACATTATATTTTGATCCATGAACTATAAGATCAAAAATATCACTTTTCTAAGTGAAACAAAATATACTTGAATAGTGTCAATCATTTATCTGTCAACACTATATGACAGATTCAAATTTAAGATCCTCGTAACCATTTATAGCATTGAATGCTACTTCATATCAAAGATACCATCGACGGTCATTTTGATATCGATTCCAATACGACATAACTTATCGAGATCTCTTCATTTATCATCGTTTTCAAGTACCTCAACATTTGCCAAGGTTTTATGAAGTGTTATGTCATAGTGCTCTTTCAAAGCACTTACCTCATTATCATGACCATTTTGATAATTTGCTCCTCTCCTTCCTCAAGGAGTTTTTTCGTTTGGAATCGATTGGTCTATCACGCTTCTGGCGTACCATAGACTCTATCCTTTAAGGACTATTTATTAGAGCATTTGCAGCTTAATTAAAATATTGGGTCAGCAAATACATCTGGCAAATTATTTGCAACATTTTGCAAATGAATTATCTCGTGAACTTCAAGTTCATATTTTTTTTTATTTTTTTTAACGAGGATCTAGATAATTCACTCCACACATAATTTTCAACTGCTAAACATATCTCCCCCTAATGTTAGGAATCTAACATTTACCCCCAATCTCATTTGGGGATCCATCTTTGTGTGTGGTGGAGCAATAAAATCATATGTGTACACATCAATTTTTTTAGATGGAAATTATTTGATTCCTGACCCTGAACCAATTGTGATGGGAGAACCTTGTTGGCTTGATGCTTACACGTTAAATAAACTCATTTCATACCAAATTTTATTTGAGAGATTTGTTCTCATAATCAATGGTCTAGCTATAATT
>NW_026025898.1:20060-24490 GCF_019186545.1 Solanum stenotomum
AAATATTGAATACCATAAATATAATCTGATTTGACTTAAAATTGAGTAAAAATGAACAAAACTAATTAATTAGAACAACATGTTGGAACCATATAAAATCCCAAGTTAAAACAAATTAAAACATTTTAATAGTCTCTCTCAACATTGTTATGAAGATAATCATGATTTACTAACCATTTTAAAATAACCACAAAACAAACTTTGTTTGTACAAATAATATATAGGATATGAAGTATACCGTGCAACCGAAAAGTTACTAAAATAATTCATAAAAATCAAGAAATACCTACCATTGATTCTTGACGGAGAATGAGCTACTCGTGCTGATAACGTGTTGTAAAACTTAAGAACAAAAGAACAATATAAAGATAAAAACAAGAAGAATATAAGGCGAGGAACAATATGAGATAACTTTCTTTCTTTCAAGTGTACACCAAATCTTCAAGTCTCTACAATATGAACCCTTATGCCTCTATTTATAGTGTAACATAGAGGCATACAAAAAGTTAGTCATAAACATGACATTAACATGAATATAATGGGGAGGTTTTGGAAGTGAAAGGTTACAAGAATAATGGTTATAAAGGTGGAGGTTATGGAGGTTATGGTTATCTTCGTAATGGAGGAAAGTATGGAGTAACTTCTTGATGTAGTGGACATCTACAATATATTATTTTATAACAAAGTATACATTTTCATCATTTTGCGATATAGCTAAAATAAAACCTCTACTACTTTCAATATTACTATTTTTACTATTTAAATTTTATTTGAAAAGTAAGTCTTAGTTTCTTTCTTTACTTTTTGTGGGGGTGGGATGGGTTGGATGGGGGGTAGGGGTGTCCATTATTTGTTTTTGGCCTCATTAATTCGAATTCATGTAGAAGAGTTTCATTGTTAGAAAATAATATCATCTTTCAGAATTTGAACTTGGTCATGCCTTTAGTTAATTATAAATTTTTCATTATTTTTTGGAAAATCAGATTTTCTGAAGTTTAGATTGAAGTTAAAATATTTGACCAAAGTTTTTCAAAAAATATTTCACCTTTTAAAATTTTTTTAAAAAAAACTGAAACATGTTTATATTCCTAAGTTTTAAAAACTATAGTACTCAATCATACCAAACAAACATACTTCTTCTGTTCACCTCACAAAAATAGATTTTCACTTTTACTTGTCAATTTAAACATATAAAGAAAGGGAAAAAAAAACATGTTTAACCCACCCTTAGAATTAGTTATTTATTCTCAAATTATTTTTTAAAGGTTTAATATTAAACATCAATTAATAAGGGCAGTGTGTCAAAATTATCATGTCAATTAATTGGTGTGCCAAGTGCAAACCTTACAAGTAAAAAAGAAGAACGAATGAAGTACTTACTAACTCCAAATTGTGTAGAATCTTCATCGATGATATCATTATTATTATCACAAGTCATAATCTTATATAATAGATAAGTTTGGCATAAAATTATCATTTTTATAATGAAATAGATAATACATTATTCTAAAATCATAACACGATATTTTAATAATAATTGTTAATAACACAATTACTAGCTACTACAATTTGTCAGATTATTATTAGCTAGGAAGATTCATTAGTGTAGTGTGAAATTGCTAAAAAAAAAAGTCATATCAATTTGATGAAAAAATACACATTAAAATATTAGTCAAAGTTCGTATCGTTTTACTCTCAAAGAGAAAATTATGACAGTTTAAAAAAAATTGAGACATTATTCTTTAATACTTACTTCATTCTACTTTGGACTTTGCATGCTCATTAAGAAACAATGATTGATATGTGTATTTATCTAATATCTATATTAATTAGTGTCTAATAAGTTTTAAAAAATTAATGATCTGAGAAATAAGTAATTAATACATTAAATAAAACATGATTTTTTTTGTCTTTGCAGTTGGAAATGGCAGTAATAAAAATATATTTTTCAAATAAATAGAGAAATAAAAATAAACAGACAGAATATAATCTTCCTATGAAATATAAAAATTCGAAATAAGTTTCATTACTTAAAAAGAAATCAACGATTTTATCTTAGCCCAAAAATAGGCTCGAAAGAGATTTTGATATTTGAAATTGATTTTCAAAATCTCTCGATGCCTAGATAAATTTTAGAGAAAAGTATTGAAAACATTTTAAAACTAGATGTAAAGTATTAGTTTCATCTTTGAATTATTAACAGCATAAAAATATCCTTTTACTTGCTTAATTGAACTTAAATACACCTTCGTTTTTGTAATATGAGTTAAATACACTCCTAAATTCTTGCCAAGTTTAGAGGTGTTTTCAACGTTTTTCTTGACTCTTTATCAAGAATTGTATGATATATACAAGAGTTTGAGGCCACTTGCCATTTCATGTATCAAATGAAAGATAGGGATGTATCTAAATTTAGTTAGTCAAGTAGAGGCCTATTTTTAAGGTTGTTTATAATTTGAGAATGAAACTAATAATTTATGTCAAGTTTAAAAATATTTTCAACCACTTGCTAAGTTGATTCTTTTCTTGTAAAATAATAACCCAAAAGGATTTTTAAAATGTATGATGAGGTAAGTAAATAAGAGGAAAGACATAAAGTGACACCTAAAATTATCTGGAAATTTCAAACAGACACCTTAACTATGCGGGCGTTTTATTACCCTCCTAAATAATTTTTAAGTGATATTATTACATCATTTTTCGACCAATCTTAAATTTTAAAAAGCAAATGTTATCACACATCAATTATTATGTGACATGTGTTAATGTAATTTAAAATAGGGAAAAGGCATAAAATTCCCCCTGATCTTGTGCCGAAAAGTCAGTTACACGCTTAAACTATTGTGGCAACCTATTACACACCTAATCTTGTTCAAAGTGATATTAATACCCCCTTCCGAAGAAAATCTCAGTTTTGTATAAAAAATGTGTTCTCCACGCGTTTTCATAGATAAATAATATTATTTTAATTATTAAAAAGCTTTATCTCTTGATATTTTCTTAAACTTTTGCAAAAAAAAAATAATTTGGGCATCTTCCTCCTCTCACCATATATTTCTCTTTTTAAAATCTATTTCTCCTTCTTCTTCTTCTCCAATGTTCATAAATTTAAGGAAAAGATTAAAAAAACTGAAGAGAAAATAGGAGTCAGTAAATCGATTATGAAGTATAGAGATGTTGGAGGCGGCAATAGGCGATGGGCAACACCATTGTTGCCGTTGGAACAAATAAAATTTTCAGATCTGTAAAAATTCTTTAAAAATCTTGATAACTATGTATGGAAATCAAGCATTTCATTAGTATTTTTTGTGTGTAATGATTAATCAAATATGCTATTGATGATTTGTGACATAAAAAAAAATTGTGGTGGTTGTAGGTAGTGCTCCGACGAGAATAGAGAAGACAAAGATGGAGAAATCATTTTCTTCAATGAACTTTTGATAAATTTAGGCAATCTAATCATGAATTTTATGCATTAATGTTATAGGATTTTCAATAGAAATCATTATCTTTCTCATGATTATTTTTCGATAATCTTCTCCGGTGAATCAACCGGCGAGTTCGTACGGAAAAATCATGAATTTTAAGTTGAAAATTATTAACTTTTCTATGGAAGTCATCATCTTCTCCACTCCTTTCTATTTCTTTTTAGAGTTCCTCTTTAAGGGGAGAGTGTTGGATGTGTCTTCATCAAACAATCAATGGTGACAAATGTTGTGATTCCTTAAGAAGAAGAAGAACTCAAAATAAAGAAAAATGTAAATGCTTTAAAGAAATTGGGGCCGCCAATAAAAAGATTAAAAAAGAAAGAAAATTGAAATAACTAATATATTAAAAATCATAATACATAATTATATAATGACCAATAAAATAGTGTCATGTGTTCAAATTTGTCATTTTAACATATATTTTTTTCTTCTCATGCACTTTAAGGAAGGTGAAGACACTTTCTTTGTCATGTCACGTTTTAAAGGGGTATTAATATCATTTTGAACAAGATTATGTGTGTAATAGGTCGTCATAATAGTTTGAGCGTGTAACTGACTTTTCGATACAAGTTCGGGAGGGAATTTATGTCTTTTCTCTTTAAAATATACTTATTTTTCATTTTAAGTTTTTCTTTATATTTTTTCCCCTCTCTTACTTGTTGACTTATTTTATGGCGAAATGGTCTGATGGACCCCTATACTTGTATCCGTTTGTATTCTGGACCCTTTTACTTAACCATT
The DNA here is from genome assembly GCF_019186545.1 of Solanum stenotomum. Lineage (NCBI taxonomy): Eukaryota > Viridiplantae > Streptophyta > Magnoliopsida > Solanales > Solanaceae > Solanum > Solanum stenotomum. Next base: position 24,290 of record NW_026025898.1, read on the forward strand.
TGTCAACTAAACCCTTAGATTCAATTAAAATGAGACTTTTAAGCACCTCCAACCATGTGTGTAGCTCACTCTCCTTTACATAAATGACATGTCATATCCACATCATATATATTAGTGCCATGTCATAATTATTTTTTAAAATTATTAACCAAAATTATTTTATAAAAGGTATTTATACTCTTCATATATTAATAAATGTCT
>NW_026025899.1:0-272 GCF_019186545.1 Solanum stenotomum
ATTCCATAAGGGAAAAGTATTAAAATTTCAGGAAATCTTATTTCGTAAGGAAAAGGTATTAAAATTTAAGGAAATAATTCTATTTTAATTGAAAAAAATCCACAAGAAAAAGTATTAAATTCAAGGAAATCTTATTCTACAAGGAAAATGTATTAAAATTTAAGGAAATAATTTAATTTTAATTGAAAACAAAAATAGTTAGTAAAGGAGGAATTCGAACTTGGGTCTTGGAGACCTTCATGACACTATTAACCACCAAGCTATTGAACTTT
>NW_026025900.1:0-705 GCF_019186545.1 Solanum stenotomum
GGAGGCCGAAGCGGACATGCAAAGACGTCATCCTTATCTATTCAACTCCACTCAAGCCTAAGGTATTAAATCAAGTCCTTTCTACTCCATTGAGTCTTACATTTCAGCCCCTGAATCATTAATGTGCATATATGTTTAAATTGATGAGTTATGGATGCTTTACACTAAGTTTTGAAATCTTGAAGTGATGTTTAAATAAAATTTTTGCATTCATGTTGGGGATGATATGTTCTTACTAAGTCTTGCCTTGTACGTCTCTTCCACATTCGGGGACGAATGTTCCCAAGGGGGAGATATTGAAATGACCCAAAAAGTTCTTAAAAATGTGCTTCGGAAGTTGCCGGAACTTGTTTAGCTATATATAAAAAATCCATTTCGTTTTTCGAAAATTCAACTTCATATTCTTGTTTAGGGGGTCAAATTGAGTGGAAAATGGGTCTAACCCAAATTTTAGAGCAACCGTATCAAAATCCGAAATTTCCAAGTGAAGCCTTTTTCGAGGGTCTACTTTGGAGGGTCATATCTCCTAGCACACAAATTATTGGGTGGCCAATAACATATCCATGGAAAGCCCTTTGAGTTAGCTACCTAACGCACTTCGTTTCACCTCATTCGGAGTTCGGACGAAGAAGTTATGCCCATTTTCGTAAAATCTGTCCTGCAGGAAAGACAATTTTGCAGTGAGCGTTTTTACTGTTCACCCGC
>NW_026025901.1:0-741 GCF_019186545.1 Solanum stenotomum
AAAAATACAATTTTGTCGGTAATAATAAACTTTTTAGTGACAAAAGATTCTATTAACCACAAACAAATTATACTTTTTATGACATATAAATTTGTTACAAATAATTATTCATTTGGCGACAATTCTTCTTTTTGTAGTTAATATAATACTTTTAGCGACGAAGCACTAAATCGTATTTGAATAATTTTAGAGACGCACATTTAGGGACAACTGCTTGATGAAATTTTTTTCATCACTCAAGATTTTTAGTGACGAAATATGATTTATTAATGACAAAATTATTTGTCCTTGATAATCACATTTGTTGTGGTGTTAGGATTTAGGGCATAAGATTTTAAGTTTAGGATTTTTTTAGGGCTTAAGGTTTTAAAGGGATTTATTGTGTTTTTTGGGGTATAATAGTTCTAGGGTTTAGAGTTTCTTAGTGTTTCATCAGGTTTGGGGTTTAGGGTTGCCCTATGGTTTAGAGTTAAGGATTTAGAGTTTCTTAGTTATAAGATTAAGCATTGAGGACTTCTTAGGTTTGGTTTTTTGAATGGTTTAGGGTTTTTGCTTATGATTTTATAGGGTTTATTAGGTTTAGAGGAATTTTTAGGTTGAGGGTTTTAAAGGGTTTTTAGGATTTTAATGGTTGTTTACGATTAAAGGGTTCTTCGGGCTTAGGGTTTTTATGGTATAGGGTTTTTTTTTTATTTCTTATGGTTTAGGGTTTTTTTGGATTTAGCCCTAAGGTTTAGAGTG
>NW_026025902.1:0-741 GCF_019186545.1 Solanum stenotomum
ATCATAGCTTTCTGAGGGATCGACTCAAGACTCATAATCAAGATTATATTTGATTATGCCCACTTAATTTTTGAATATGTAAATTTCATAATTTAAAAAAGGAAATAAAAAATCTATGTCGTGTTAGTGTTTTGTCCTGATTTTAAAAAATAAAGGTCCTTTAATTTTTTCAAAAGTGAACACTTTTGGTTTTGAGAAGATATTTATCAAACTTTGATTGTTAAATTTAATGGAATTTGTATAAAATGTTAAATTTAAACACTGTGGAATTTTATTTCACATGTGAAGAAAATTCAAAGGAGGTTAATGTTACATTGCATGTCGTGTGATGCAGGAAATACTCTATGTTTTAAAGAATAGTCATACTTTAATCTAGGACATTTCTTCAACCCATATTATTCAGATAAGATTAAACAAGACTTAGTAAGTATTTTTGGGTGGAATATTCACAATAGGTAAAATATGTGCTCTCAATAATTACATGCAAGTCTACGGAGCATAGAAAGACAAGATGCTTATATCGTATACTTGCTAAATGAATCTATATCTAATACAATTTTATAACTCAATTAAATTGGGCTCGCACATGTTCTACAGCCTCGTGAATCATGTTGAAGCAACTAAAGCAAGGACTTTAGGCTCCAAAATTTTAGGGTTCCGATTTTTTTTAAAAAAATTCTCATACAATGTCTAGAATCTATGTTGAAGTCACGATTAATTCAATTTCGTGTCACATAAGGT
>NW_026025903.1:0-343 GCF_019186545.1 Solanum stenotomum
TCACATCAAGTGTAAAGAGTAGTAAATGTGGGGGGTATGTACACGAGCGTACAGGCAACAAAGACAAGCAATCTAACTAACTCCGCCGGGCTCCCATAAACCCGACGGGTACGCTCGTGCACAATAAAAGAAACCACCTGCACGGACCCCCATAAGCCCGGCAGATGGACCGGCAGTTGAAGTAAAATAATGGAGCTAGAAGGTCTATCACAATATTACCAAATTCCGGACTTTTAACTGAACCATTCCCAATCATATTCCCGGATTTCATTACATCCCGGACTTTAACCGGAATCTCTCAAACCTCCAAAACTTCAACCTACAGATGAGAGTAATCAAGACT
>NW_026025904.1:0-516 GCF_019186545.1 Solanum stenotomum
GAAAGTGGGAAAACCAAATTCCGACCTCCGGAGGTCCGAAATTTTCTCGGAAAAAATAAATTACAATTAAAACCGACCTCTTGATGTCGGTATTAAAAAAATAAATAAATAACAATATTTTATTTTTTCTCAATAGGTTTTGTGTAAAATAAAAAACAAAAAAAATTATAATACTGACTTCCGTATGTCGGTAAAATTAAATAGTAAAAATAAATTAATATAAAATACCGACCTCATGAGGTCGGGATTTTTTATATTTAATTGAGAAAATAATACCGACATCAAGAGGTCGGTTTTTATTGTAATTCATTAAAAATTCCGACCTCCTGAGGTCGGAATTTTTTCTCAATTAAATATTCCATAATACCGACTTCCGAATGTCGGTAAAAATTAAATAGTATGTAATTAAAAACCGACCTCATGAGGTCGGTATTTTTATTTCGACTATTAATTAAAGCGACATCCGGAGGTCGGTTTGCGATTTGCTGGTAAACCAAATTCCGACCTCAAGAAGTC
>NW_026025905.1:0-1709 GCF_019186545.1 Solanum stenotomum
AATTTCTACATGTTAAAGAAATATACACTCAAAACTTTACACATCGAAAAATCTAGAGAGAGTATTTTTACTTTAGCAGTTACCTCTTTAATAGGCCCTTTCAAGAACTTATCACAACATAGAGAGAGGATTGTTACTTGAGCATTGAATTAGATATTTTTGGAGTAGTATTGAGCACCGATATGGGGAAGATTTAAAACACGTCATATTCCCCATAAACCACGTAGCCAGCGTAGGTAAGGATCACACTGACTTTTGAGCGACTCCTCATTACCGTTGAACAAACATTATGGTAGATCCATGAGTAGAATTTGTTCTATACCCTTGCATCGTATAGGATAGTTCTTGTGGTATGGGTGAGACTGTATCATCACGAGGTTTATATTAATTGTCGTCGGTTAGAGAAACTCTACACTAATTATATATATATGTATATATATATATATATATATATATTTCTGTTTAGGATTCACTATTCTTGCATCCTTAAGGTAAGAGCTTATATCATATTTCATTATGATTTATACTATATTTAAGTTGAATTACCTTCAAACTTTTCATTCAGTTATTCGTTATTCAACTATATTACATACTCATATATTCAATGAATTGATATATTGCCACGACCCAGACCGTCGTGATTAGCACCCACACTAACCTTCCGGTGGGAGAACCATTAATAATAATCAGCTTACCCAAAAACTAGTCATTTAACGATTCAGAAGCAGGTTTAAATGCTGAAATAATGTGGAGTTCCCATAAACTCCAAAAGTCTAACGAATCAACACTAAAACATTGTGGAAAACACCCCTAGAAATTGAAAGACAATGTACCAAAACATATAAAGTTCAACAAGTCTAAAGAAAATGGGTATAACCCAAACTAAACATATGAGTAAGTCTAACTAGAAAGTCCGAGTCCGAAAAGAGTGGACTAACACATAGAGGACCCATGGCAACCTTAAAGAATTGGCTCACCCTTCAATCCGATCTTTCTTAGTAATCTCCTAAACGATGTCTGTCATTAGCCGTTTGAAGATACCCTGTACTCAACAAACAAAGAGCAAGTGCAGTATTAGTACACAACCACAGCGTACTAGTAGGATCACATGGCTATTCCAGTAACAGAAACATATATAAGTAGTCACAACATAGTAAACACGCATATATCGAACATACAAAATATCAATTATCTTTTTAGGAGCAATGTACCATTCCACATTCTCAATAATACATATATATGACAAGTCAATGATCCTTTCATGGAGCCTATACACAAACTGTTAGTGTGCCAGATCGTGACACCCTATCCAATTTAGTTTGTCAAAACGTGACACCCGCTCCAATATGTATGTTGGTACGTGACATCCGATCCCAGTTAGTGTGTCGGAATGTGAAACCCAATCCATTCAACATTCCACAATCACATTCGCAATGTACATACTCATAATCATCCAATCAAGTGTTGATTCATGGCTTATAATCATTCATTCATACTCATTGGCATTAGATGTGATCTATTGTGCAACATTCACATACTCACATCCATTACAATTAAGCAAATACTAACATACATCACACAATATATATATATATATATATATATATATATATATATATATATATATATATATATATATTTCATTTTAGGATTCACTATTCTTGCATCCTTACTGTGATAGCGTATATTATGTTTTTTTTTGAGTTATA
>NW_026025905.1:1724-4374 GCF_019186545.1 Solanum stenotomum
ATATATATATTTCAGTTTAGGATTCACTATTCTTGCATCCTTACGGTAAGAGCTTATATTATATTTCATTATGATTTATACTATATTTCAGTTGAATTACCTTCAAACTTTTAATTCAGTTATTCGTTATTCAACTATATTACATACTCGTATATTCAATGAATTGATATATTACCACGACCCAGACCGTCGTGATTAGCACACACACTAACCGTCCAGTGGGAGACCCATTAATACTAATCAGCTAACCCAAAAACTAGTCATTTAACGATTCGGAAGCAGGTTTAAATGGAGAAATAATGTGGAGTTTCCATAAACACTGAAAGTCTTACAAATCATCACTAAAACATTATGGAAAACACACCTACAAACTGAAACTCAATGTACCAAAACATGTAAAGTTAAACAAGTCTAAGAAAAATCGGTACAACCCAAACTGAACAAATGAGTAAGTCTAACTAGAAAGTCCGAGTCCGAAAAGAGTGGACAAACTTATAGAGGACCTATGGCAGCCTGAAAGAATTGACTCATCCTTGAATCCGATCATTCTTAGTAATCTCCTAAACGATGTCTGTCATTAGCCGTGTGAAGATGCCCTGTACTCAACAAACAAAGAGCAAGTGCAGTATCATTACACAACCACAACGTACTGGTAGGATCACACATCTATTCCAGTAACTGAAACATATATAAGCAGTCACATCATAGTAAACACGCATATATCGAACATATACAATATCACTTATCTTTATAGGAGCAATGTACCATTCCACATTCTCAATAGTACACATATATGACAAGTCAATGATCCTTTCAAGGAGCCCATACACAAACTGTCAGTGTGCCAGATCGTGAAAGCCTTTCCAAGTTAGTGTGCCAAAACGTGACACCCGTTCCAATATGTATATCGGTACGTGACATCCGATCCCAGTTAGTGTGTCGAAACATGAAACCCGATCCATTCAACATGCCACAATCACAATCACAATGTACATTCTCATAATCATTCAATCAAGTGTTGATTCATGGCTTATAATCATTCATTCATACTCATTGGCATTAGATGTGATCTATTGTGCAACATTCACATACTCACATGCATTACAATGAAGCAAATACTAACATACATCACACATACATGAAATCAAATCATCACCTACCTCAAAACCAAGTTTGAATCCTCCTAAGAAAGTTGATTCTTCCCTTTACGGATTCTTTCGGTTGGTTCTAGGTCTATAAACAAGTAATATAATGCATGGATTATTAATTAAGGTCTAGTTTACCCGGATTATAAGAAACCCAATAACCCAAGACCAAACCCATGATCCTAAGGTACTGCTAGGGATCTTTCCCACCAACCAATTAAGTCCAAAAACCCTCCCCAATGATTAATAACCAAGAATCTAAGTTCTACGGATCGAAAAGTGTATTACGGGAGTAAGAACCTTACCTTTTGCACCTAAAGTAGTGGAAAACTGTCAAGAAATCGCCTGGGGTCGTCTCCTATCTCTTAAGAACGATGTTTGCAGAATAATGATATTTTTTGAGTTTAATTCTGACTTAAGTTGCGACTGGCCAACAGTAGCGAGACACAACCCGCCACAGCGGCCCCGCCCTGACAGCTTGCACGGAAACAGAGAGTCGATAGTGGAGTTCCAAAACCCCCATTTCACAACACATCTTCAACCTATGAGAGTCAGAAAGTACCCGTTCATACTACGGACTGTTTCGGGAGGTCTATTCGCCCTAATTCATTTCCGTAAAGTCGTAAGGGTTGCTTAACGTCTTAGCTATCTACTCGTGTGATCAAATTCATAATTAGATCTCTCATTCATTACCAGATTCCCTTATACCTCACTGACTTCGATTTCGTCCAAATTTTAACAAGGTTAGGAATTCTCAACTTACTGTGCCCAAAAATTTTTTCCGTTAGCTTTTCTATAACGACGAGAGCAGGTCGTTACATATATTTCCTTTATTGTTGTAGCAATAAGAAGGAATAAATCTAATCAAATCAATATGATTCTTACATTAAGACTATATCTATTGAGAACTCATAATTACATACATTAAGAATGCAAGAATTTGAAGATTGACGGATCTTNAAGAATGCAAGAATTTGAAGATTGACGGATCTTTTAATTCTTTGTTTGAATTAAATATGTTATGATATATATTGATTTTTACTTTTTATCAATATATAACACTAGCGTTCTAATTCCGGAACCAGAACGGTGCGCGGAATGGGCGCAACCCCGGGCTCGGGAATGTGCGGCAGTCAGGAATTGCGTAAGAGAAGAGACATCGTAAGTAACAATAGCGCAAAAGCAGGTTTCAGTATTCGGTGGATGATGTTGTAGACGGAGCAGCGGCTAAATATGTTAAGGACGGCATGATGAACGAGTTGCGGGTCTTTTGGATCAACAGCTACTTGGGTAGAGACCGCTGAACATGCCTGCTCCCTCCCCGTGTCCACTAGCGCTCCTGTCCAGAGCGAAGAGAGGGCGAAAAAGTGTTTCTGGATTGAGTAGAAAGGGGATATATGAAGTTCGTTCTCTTCCTCTGTGCGTAAGTCTAGTGGCCTTTTATTAACAATAAAAATATTAATTATTTACCAATATGGATAAGTACATGTAAAGTGGTCAGCAAC
>NW_026025906.1:0-363 GCF_019186545.1 Solanum stenotomum
CAACTTTAACTCTTTAACTAGTTTAGTGTTGACTTAATACAACATTAAATCCACCAACTAAATCACATTAATTAATTTAACTTATTTAAACAACTTTAACTCTTTAACTAGTTTAGTTTTGACTTAATACAACATTAAATCCACCAACTAAATCACATTAATTAATTTAAGTTATTTAAACAACTTTAACTCTTTAACTAGTTTAGTTTTGACTTAATACAACATTAAATCCACCAACTAAATCACATTAATTAATTTAACTTATTTAAACAACTTTAACTCTTTAACTAGTTTAGTTTTGACTTAATACAACATTAAATCCACCAACTAAATGACATTAATTAATTTAACTTATTTAAACAA
>NW_026025907.1:0-212 GCF_019186545.1 Solanum stenotomum
TCGTAAAACTAAGACCACTAAATTGATTACCAGTGTGAGTGGATCGACATTAGGTTCAGCTCGAGAGAGTGAAGCCTACTCCCATATCCACACACTCAGCTCTAGAGAGTGAGTGGGTTAAGGCGTAGGTTAGTCTTCACGCGGAAAATGGTGTCTGAGAGGAACGCATTTGAAATGGGGTAAATTGCTCGAGAGAGAGCTTATCCCCTTTA
>NW_026025908.1:0-243 GCF_019186545.1 Solanum stenotomum
GCCTTTATGTTAGCAGTGTGGATTACCCATACAACATTGTCTCTATACCATAATTCAACAAATACAAAATTTATTTTTAGTAAAATGATCTCCATTATATTATGTTTCCGATATTATTAAGTGATTGACGCAGTACTTTACTATATCTTTATATTTTCATAAATTTAAAAATTGTCAAAAATCTATTAGAAGCCGTTGACATTTACTTGGTTGATAGACACACTAGCTTCCTATCTTTTGATT
>NW_026025909.1:0-467 GCF_019186545.1 Solanum stenotomum
CTTATTGTGTCTAACAACATTGACTGATTATCTCCCAAAAATCTACAATGATCATGATGAAGTTTATAGTCTTATAACAAAAGTTACTACAATGTCATACAAGGCATAGTATGTCATGGACTCGTGCTTGACCACTCTGGTACAAAGTTCTTTGGATTTCTGAAGCTCTTGAGAATATTGAACTTCTAAATGAAACACGTGAAAGAAAAAAGATAGTTGTGGCAGTTCTCAAAGTTAGAAAGACGTCAACTTATATTGTGCCGTCTTTCTCAACTAATACTCCAGGATCAAATGAAGAAATGGAGAGTTTCTAGGAGGCGATGGACCAAATGAAGAAGCGGCTACTTGGAGGTTCGCGTCAGCTAGATGTCATCTCATTGGTTGGCATGCCGGGAATTGGTAAGACTACTCTTGCCGACAAGGTTTACAATGATCCAGTAATTACCTTTCACTTTGATGTCCGCGTG
>NW_026025910.1:0-337 GCF_019186545.1 Solanum stenotomum
TTTTCCTTTACTTCCTCCTTCTTGTAACATAATAGGTTCTTCTATAGGCATCCTTCTACCCATTGGTCTTACGTTTTCAGTTACTGTGTCTGGGTTTACTCTATAGACTCGTCTTCTTGGTACATTTCCTATACTTGTGTCTACTGTATGGTGTTGAGAAGTTCGTTGGAACGGGCTAGCACTTGAACTAGTAGATTCCATAAGCTCTTTTTGACTTATTATAGAATCTCTTTCTATTTCCTCTTCACTTTCATACAGATTTTCTAGTATTGTTTCAAGGTTTTCTATTTTGTCTTGGTTATTATATTTTGTTCTGTATCCTAGATTATCAGTTCTA
>NW_026025911.1:0-766 GCF_019186545.1 Solanum stenotomum
CTTATGTTTAACAAACACATTATTCCTACATTAAAGCTTAATATCAACACTAGATGGACACAAATCGATCTTGCAAGAAAATCAATTTTGTCATCAATAGGATCAACTAGTGTTGGTACTTATGCTTAACAAACACTCGACGGACACAAAAAAATTATCACAAAATTAAAGCTAAGTATTAATACTAGATGGACTCAAACACATTATTGAAAACAATTGTACTTGAACTTAAGAAATTTAGAAGCACCAACCTTATCTCCAACTTTGATGAAAGAAGCAATATAGTCTTGTATCAACTTTTTTAGATGTTGAGCTTCCTCAGTTGCCTAGCACAAAAAGTTCTTAAATTAGTTAAATATAAACTTCATATCCAAGAATATTAGTTATATATATATATATATATATATATATATATATATATATATTCAAGTTTTAATAAGTTCAAGTTTCAATTCAAGTTCATATCTAATTTCTAAACTTAATTAGTTATATATTCAAGCTAATTAGTTCTAAAATATCAAATATAATTCAAACTACTAGTCGTAAATTCCAAATTCAAACTAGCCTTAAAATCACAAATTGAAAGTACTCCTAGAATTCAAAAATCAAACTATAGTGCTAAAATCCCAAATTCAAACTATTAAAAGTCCTAAAATCTCAATAATAATTCAAACTAGTCCTAAATTCAAAATTCAAACTAGTCTTAAAATCACAAATTCAAACTAGCCCTAAAATCCCAAATCTAACTAGTGCTAAAATCCTAAAT
>NW_026025912.1:0-881 GCF_019186545.1 Solanum stenotomum
TACCCAGTAGGCAACATAGGCTGACTGAGCTTGAAAAGTAAAGGCAATATGAAAAAAAGAAATAACACAAACCGAAGTCAAGAACTAAAATCTAACTAACAAGGGAATGCACACGAGTGTACAAAGAACTAACTAAAGTAATCTATAAGCTAACTACACCTAACTGGACCCCCATAAGCTTAGAAGGTACACTCGTGCGCAAGTTAAATAAAAACTCAAACGGACCCCCAGAAGCCCGACGAGTACACAGAATAACTAAAACTAAAGAGAATTGCATAAAAGAACCCAAGAACGAAGAACATCGAACCAGAACCTCAACCCTAATTAGTAGAATCTGACAATACGGAGGCCGGACCTCAAACCGGATGCTCAGCAGAAGTACCCAAGTAGCCAATCACAAATAACAAGTATATGAGGCCGGAACTCTAACCGAATGCTCTATATAAGTATCTGGGCAATAGAGGCCGGAACTCTAACCGGATGCTCTATATAAGTATTTGGGCAATAGAGGCCGGAACTTAAACCGGTTGCTCTATAAAGGTGCCAATGTAGCTGCTGAAAGAGTCTCAGTCGATCCATACTCATAAATGTTCGTGAAACGCCGTCCACACATAGCCAATCAATGTAAGTCCTTGGAACCAAATCGAAAATCAAATTCAAACCGCGAGGTAGAACAGTGTCGCCGATGTAACTCGTGAAGCCGTAACATCGGGGAAAATAAGGATAACTATAGTCTGAGAAAGAGTATCGCCTAACTAAGGCCCAAACTATCAGACTCAAGTCTGCTACACCAGTCTACAGGGATCTAAGTCGGTCGAGCGACGTCGGGGTAAAACTAAGGCCTATTGGATACGAATACTGTATTTCTAAGGCAAGCCCTA
>NW_026025913.1:0-447 GCF_019186545.1 Solanum stenotomum
CCAGCTTACCTGTGATCTGGTTTGGCTATAGTACCCGGTTAGAGTCCGTGGTCCAGCTTACTTATGTCCAGGCTTAGCTACAGTACCCGGTTAGAGTCCGTGGTCCAGCTTACCTGTGATCTGATTTTGGCTATAGTACCCGGTTCGAGTCCGTGGTCCAGCCCACCCGTGCCCGACCTTTGGCTACAGCACCCGGTTCGAGTTCGTGGTCCAGCCCATATAGGTTGACTTATTAGTTATAGTACCCGATTCGAGTCCGTGGTCCAGCTTGCACGTGGTGTATTCCCAATTCCTCACTAAAGCTTCAGTTTAGTCTTGATTACTCTCATCTGTAGGTTGAGGTTTTGGAGGTTGGAGAGATTCCGATTAAAGTCCGGGACGTAATGAGATCCTGGAATATGATTGGGAATGGTTCAGCTAAAAGTCCGAAAATTGGTAATATTGTGA
>NW_026025914.1:0-6047 GCF_019186545.1 Solanum stenotomum
GCATGATGGGAGAATTTTTCATATAGGTACAGATCAAGCAAACCTCTAAAGCTTTTCAAAATGGAAGATCATGTGGTTGACATCTTCACCAAAGTTCTAAGCAAGGACTAGCTTGTCAAGAACAGGGACTTAGTTCAAGATCAGAGAAGCTACTGAAGAAGTTTTATATTATGGATGCCAAGACAATTGATACTTTCATAGGGACCTACTCGAAGTTGGGTGTTGATGGATCTGGTCCAGATGTAAATAATATAAGTGATAGGATTTGTGCAAGATTCCAAGCTTGTCCAACGGAATCACATTCGAATGTTGCTAAGAGAATCCTCAGACACTTGATGAAGACAGAGACCTTGTTTTACTGTATCCATCAGGAGATTGTGTGTTGATCGGAGTAATATGGTGATGTTGATTATGCTAGGTATCAAGCTAACAGAAAGAACAAGAATGACTCATTTTCTGGGATCATAGCTCATACATGGGGAATTAAAGGCAAGATTTTGTTGCTCTTTCGACAATTGAGGCAAGGTATGTAGCAGATGTAGGCCGGTGTGCTCAACTCTTGTGGATCAAACAACAGCTTGAAGTTCTTAGAGTGGTTACTCAGACTATCCCTCTCTTGTGTGCTATCACGAATGCTCTCACTATGGCTAAGAACTCAGTCCACCATAAAAGGACTACGCATATTGGTGTGAGACATCACTTTCTGAGGGATCATGTTGAGAAAGGAAATATCAGCTTGTATTTCTATAAGATCAATGATCAAATCGCTGATATCTTCACAAAAGCTCTAATGAGGGACCTGGTCAAGATAAACAAATTGAAGTTGGGGATGTTGAAACTGGACTACAAGAAGCAATCAACCATCTCATGACTATGCAAAGGGAGTAGGTATCCTTGTTTTTCAGTTATGTATGTTTTAGCAAATTCAGTCTTATACCTTTTTTAGGTATACACACATGGTAGACTTGCTGAAGGAAAGGGGAGGTCAGGACAGATCTAGGCAATCACATTCAAACTACCGAGAAGGACCCGATCCGTTCTCAAAGGTTAGCACTCTTAACATTGCATTTTGAATTATATATGAGAACCGTTGCAATTGTCACATGTCTGTCATTCAGGTATCTGATCGATGTGCCATCATTTGATTACCAAGATGACACTTCCTTTCACATGATACACCATTTCACTTCCTTATACTCCATATTTCTTTCCATCTCCCCAGAAAATTCAAATCTCCTTCCAAAAATCAAAAAATTTCAAAATCCTCCTTTCTCCTCTCTAAACAAAACACTTAAAATGTTTAAACCTTTTGTTCCTACTGGAGAATTTTTATAAAGAAAATTTTTTAGCGTGAAGAGAGACTAGGTTCAGCAAGCAAAATGAAAAAAAATGAAAAAAATTTAATGAAATGATCCCTTTGTTATTGACCTATTCATCTCAAAGGCCTTGAGTAAGTTTGAGTTTACCAATCCTTCTGTCATAATGCGGGAATACATGCACAAGATCATATCTGCTAAGGATGGTAAATATGGCATGAGAGATGGGTACCTTCGGACTTGGAATGTGAATGTGCTGATGGGAAGATAAAGAACAAGTGTAATGTATCTAAGCTGTTGGTGGAACAGGAGAAACTCAAGCTTGCTTTGGAAGCTATGGCAGTTGTTGTTGCTAACAGGGATACTTAAATAGTATGTTTGAAGGCTCAGCTTCGAAAAATCACAATAAGAGGGACCAGGTTGAGAAGAACTGGCAGCCCTGAAGATTTACCATGAAGCTAGGGCAGTGAAGAATGTTGAACTTCAAGAGAGGCTTCTGAGAAATCATGCGGAGGCAAATGCTCTCCTAATCTTACACTTTAAATTCTCGCGTTCCTAAGCCCCTCCCTTTTCCTAAATTTCCGTGTCAATCCTCGTTCCTTCTCTTCTGTTGAAACTCAGTGGGATTTGTCTTGGTTCTCATTCGTAATAATATTTGCAATGCTTTAATTTCTGATCTTTTATTTATGAATGAAAAATGTCTTGTTTCTACTGACTTGTCTCATTACTTTATGCATTTTTACTCATGCTCAGTGTTGCCCAAGCGGCCATGAATTTGGTTGAACTGCATTTTTGTCAACTTGGTTTACTGTTTTAACCCTTTTTTATGATGACAAAAGGGGGAAGATTTTTTTGGGTATGAGATCAATGATGACATTGTCATGCCGATAGGGGGGAGAAGTGCTACTTGAAGAGGACATGGTCATGTCGATAGGGGGAAGAAGTTGAAAATTTTTGTCATCATAAAAAAGGGGGAAAATGTTATTTTGTTGTTGATGTGAAGTTTTGATGATTTGACAAACTTGGGAAATGATGCAAAAAGGGGACCAATCCAGTTACCTAAAGAGGCATGCTGACAAAGGGAACTGGTGAAAGGGGGAAGAAGGTGAATAAGTCTGTTATCATCAAAAAGGGGGAAAATGTAACTTTGTTGTTGATGTTAAGTTTTGATGATTTAACAAACTTAGAGATCTAACAAGGGACCAGATCTAGGAAAGGGTTTTCTAGTATTGGGACTGATGAAAGGGGAAATGAATGAATAAACTCAACACGAGGAATATTTGTGTGTCTTCATCAAAAAGGGAGAAAATGTTATATTCTAGTGTTTTGATGATCCTCACAATGCAGGGACCTGGTCCTTGGCAGAGTATTTTCGTCCAAATTCAAAGTGGTGCACAACTGTAAAGTTATCTTTACAATTGTCTTGTCAGGTTGGTTGGTGAGATGTGCAGCGTACTTCACCAATAGGAAGGATGGACGAAGTTGTTTGTTTAGGTGGTCAAAACCCTTTTTGGTAACTGATATATACAACAATAAACAAACAATATATTCATTCAAGAAGAGAGAGAGCTATCAAATCTTTTTCAAGAACTCAAGCATTAAAGAACGCAGCAAAGGACCTGGTCCCGGTAAGTTTGCGTATGAGAAAAGGACGAAAAGACAGCTGTCAAAAGGCATCCAACTCTGATATAGTTGGTGCACAACCTTTGAGAACAACATGCTTTCAGCCAATCGCCTTGTCCCAAGGGTTTGTGTCCATCTTGATAATAGACTCTTCTCCAAATACAAACCCAAGATTTGGCAAACAAAAACTTGGATTTTCTCTGAAAATTCATAAGCTTGAAAAGAAGGTCATCTTCAAGGAAGAACACTGCCCAACTCAACAAAGGGACCTGATAGAGTGTTGAAGAGTCTTTGTTGTATTTTGAGCTTTGTTTCTTATGTGCTTACATTGAAAATCTATTCCTGTGTTATAAAAGAATTAGATCTTTGTTATGTTCATCTAAGGTCTAAGTCGGTTAAGGTTAACTGATGTAGTGGGCAGTGTTGTATCTGCTTATCAAATTCTAAGTCATCTACGAGCTAGCTGATTTAGTGGGCAATGTTGTATCTGCTTAGTTAAAGTCTAAGTTATCTAGGGTGGGATGACTTTGTGGGTAGTGTGGTATCTGCTTAGGCTCAGTAAGTAGTAGGCGTATTACTTAGTGTTGAGATTAAGTGTTTAATCTCTTGGTGGTTGTAATCACTTTTTCTTGAGAAGATTAGTGAAAACAGTTGAAAATTTTGTGCGACAAGTCGAGGTTTTACTCCCTTGAGCAAGGAGGTTTCCACGTAAAATCATTGTTCCCTATTTACATTGTGCCATTTGTTTTCTCTCGTTTTAATTCAGTTACAGTTCTTGCTGAGTCAACGGACNTTTCAAGTTATTTTTTTAAAGTAATTTTATCACTTTTTAATAATAAGTATGTGTATTTTGCAATCACGCTATTTTATGAATATTTGAAAATTATCACAAAAAAGATTTTACATTTTAGTTAAATACTTTATTAATTTGCTTTAAGTTATAGCTATAATTTCGAGTTAATTAGTTTTGTAATTGAATTAATTAGTTTATAATTAAATTCACTTTTTTTTTATTTCGTTGAGATTAAGAAGCTCATTAATTAAATTTATTTTAATTCATCTTGTTTAAGTTTTTTATCAAATTCACCGATAAAATTCAATTTGGCTAGATTGTTAATTTATTAGCCTAACCTTTTATTTGCAAATTTAGCCATTAAATTCCTCACCCCAAACCCATTTGGGACAAACCATTTTTGGGCCTTCATAAAATATGTTTCAGCAGCCCATTATTCTCCATTTCCAATTCTCCCAGCCCAACTCTTCATCCAATACATCGGCCCATTTCTTCACCAAATAACCCACTCCCATTCCAATTCCCATAGACTTGGCCCAAATTCCCAAGCATACATACAATACAACAGTAGCCCATTCCCTTCAATACACTAACATACAACAATACCAAATATCCAAACAATAATTCCCAGCGATCCAAACATCAACTAACAAACCCAAGCCCAATTTCAATGCCCCACTTTTCAGCATTACACACAATAGCAAGCCTTAGGCGTCTTCATCTTCCTCGCTGAAAATCAGCAATCAGTAGCCGCGACCCCACTGCCCATAACTTCTTCCTCACGCGAAAATCCCGGTAAATCCGGCAAGAAATCCACAAAATCGTCCAGATCTTGCAGCAGTCGTCCCATCCCCCTTTTCCCCATTTTCAAAATTTCCCATCCCTTCCCCTGTTGAGTTGAAAGAACAAGCAAAGATTTCGAATTTCAAAAAAAAAAATTCAATCCGTTTTTCCTCTCAAATCAGCCCTTTTCTTCATCTATTTAAGATCGTTTTTCTCGATGGAAAAAAAGGAGGAGAAAAAAAAAAAACATAGGAATTTGAAGGTTGGAGAATAGTATTCTTTGAAATCAAACCCACGAAAGTTTGAGCCTCGAATTTTTCGATCTTCTTTCAAGTTCTTTTGCTTTTGCTTATCGGTTGGTGAGAATCGCTATTCAAAGCTCGTTTGTTCCGGTCGCTGCCCACAAAGAGGTAATTTCTGTCCTCCTTAACATTCTCGTTTCCATATCTTACTATTTCTTTTCAAATGGTGTGCTGGATGCTTTGATTGCCGTAAGAAATAGGTCGCTATGCCTTAATACATTTGGAATATTATCATGTGTCATATTCTCTGTTCATTTTAGGTTATTTTGTAGGTTTCGAAACGATGTTAGACGTAGATGCTTTCATGAATAGGTCACTAAACCAGTTCGTTTTTGCTTGTATCCCGCTGTATTTGAATATCGAGCTATCCTAGTTTGTTGTTGTTAATGTTGTCATACATGTAAAGGCAAAAATCTCAACTAACTTTCTACTACCTAATATGACCCATTTTGAACAAGTCTATACCATCTTTCTGCTTAAAATCTTAGTCTTGTTAAAGTTAAGTGTTATCTCTTAAGATTCCGTGGAGCATGAATTTATTGGCGTTGATTTTTCACGTGTATAGTGTGCTGGTTTTTCTTTAGTTTAAGATCAATTGCTAGTGGTTTGGTCATATGTTATATAATCTTTGTACTAATCTACTATGATAAAGAATGAGCTTATGCGTAGTTGGTTTCCGGCAGCGCGCAAGTGAGATCGCGCAGATCACGTGTTAAGTCATATTGTTGTTTATTTTATTAGAATCTAGACCTTGTTTTAGTTTGAGGTTGTTGAATATATGGTCAAGTGTCATACACTATTAATAAGGACAATTTCCATGTTGCTTAGCATTTTCATTAAGTGCTACTGCTTAACAAGTGTCCTTTCTTATGGATATTGTGTTTGTCTGTGCATATTTGTGCTTGCAACTTGTTAGTTTGTGTAGTAGTGTTGCTATATTTAATATGGGAATAGAGCCTTTTCTCTTCTTTTGCTTAACTAATTGGGTCTGCTAGGTGCCTTCAACATCTTTTTTTTTTTTTGTTGTTTTGTTATTTTAGTTTATTTTTTTTGTGCGATTAGTTGGCATTTTTAGGCTTTTTATAGATGGTTTTAATTTTGAATATTGTGTGATGTGTGTCATTGGTCAAATGTGCAGCATGTTTATCATTAAAGATATATGTATTTTCCATCATGAACACATCATTGTTTAGGCCATCTAAATGTTCACTAATACTACTAATGGTAACC
>NW_026025915.1:0-484 GCF_019186545.1 Solanum stenotomum
TCTTAGGTTATAAGATTTAGCGTTTGGGAGTTCTTAGTGTTTGATTTTTTTAAGGGTTTGGGGTTTCTTTGGATTTAGCCCTAAGGTTTAGAGTGAAGGATTTTGGATTTCTTTGGGTACAGAATGTCTTAGGATTTAGGGTTTTAGGTCTAGGTTTATCGTTAAGGGTTTGTAAGGTTAAAGGTTTAGGGCTTAAACTTTTGTAGAATTTTTTAGGTTTAGAGACTTTTTTTGTTTAGGGTTTTAAAAGGTTTTTTCATGATTTTTTATGATTTTTTACGGTTTAGGCGTTCTTAGAACTTAGGGTTTAGGACTTCAGATTTTAGATTTAGGGATTTTTTAGGTTTAGTGTTTTTAAAGGTGTTTCAAGGATTTAGGGTTTCTTGGTGTTTCATAAGGCTTGGGGTTGAAGAGTTTTCCCTAAGTTTTAGGGTTTAGTGTTTCTTAGAGTTTATAGTTTATGATTTGGGGTTTTTAAGGGGTT
>NW_026025916.1:0-310 GCF_019186545.1 Solanum stenotomum
TTCTAATGTATCAAGAAGATGCACCTAATTCTACCAAGTCAAGACACACATCACATTATAAAGTTCCTTCACATTCCATCATCATCACATATGAACAATAATAGAGGACACACTTTCAATCACAATACAATAACACTTTAAATAAGATCACCTTGAGATCACATGAACACCTTTATATTCACAACATGATTGCCTTTACTTCATTTGATTCTCATTCAAGTCCTTCACATCCCATTCACATATATGATATCATGTCAACACTTCAATTCCTCATATAATGCATCCAAGGCCATAAACACAATACATTCAA
>NW_026025917.1:0-237 GCF_019186545.1 Solanum stenotomum
AAATGACCTTCCGCATCTAACTGCACTGTCGAAATTCTCATCTGAGCACGTTTATCAATTATATTGACCAAAATTAAATTTTGGCCAAAATTTATAAGTTAAAACACCTAACGGACACACTAAATATGAAAGCCTCAAAACCCGAACCAACCATCCTATTAGGTAAAAAATGACCTTTGGAGTTAATTACACTGATGAAATTCTCATCCGAGCACATTCACAAAAATATTGACCAAA
>NW_026025918.1:0-2137 GCF_019186545.1 Solanum stenotomum
TTAGGGTTTAGGCTTTATTGTTAGGGTTTAGGGTTTAGGGTTTATGGTTTAGTGTTTAGGGTTTAGGGTTTATGGTTTATTGTTTAGGTTTTATGGTTTAGGGTTTAGTGGTTAGGGTTCGGGGTTTATGGCTTAGTGTTTAGAGTCTGGGATTTTGGGTTTAGGGTTTAGGGTTTAAGGTTTAGGGGTTTAGGGTTTAGGGTTTAGGATTTAGGGTTTAGTGTTTAGGGTTTAGGGTTTATGATTTATTGTTTAGGGTTAGGGTTTAGGGATTTTGGGTTAGGGTTAAAGGGTTATGATTTAGGGTTAGGGTTTAGGTTATGGTTTCGGGTTTAGGGTTTAGGTGTTTAGGGTTTAGGGTTAGTCTTTCGGATTTAGGGTTTAAGGTTTAGGGTTTTGTGTTTAGAGCTTAGGGTTTAGGGTATAAGGTCTAGTGTTTTGGGTTTCATTTTTAGAATTTAGGGTTTATGGTATGGGGTTGAAGGTTTAGGATTTAGGATTTAGGGTTTAGGATTTAAGGTTTAGGATTTATAGTTTAGGTTAGGGTTTAAGGTTTAAGGTTTTGAGTTTAGGGTTTAAGATTTAACTTTTAGGATTAGGGTTTAGGGTTTAGGGTTTAGGGATTATGGTTATGGGTTTAAGGTTTAGGGTTTAGGTTTTAGGGTTTAAGGTTTAGGGTTTAGGGTTAGGGTTTAGGTGTAAGGGGTTAGGGTTTAGGGTTTAGGGTTTAATGTTTAGGGTTTAGGGTTTGTGGTTTATGGTTTAGGGTTAGGGTTTAGGATTAGGGCTTAGGGGTTAGGGTTTATGGTTTAGGTTTCATAATTTATGGTCAAGGGGTTTAAGGTTTACAGTTTAGGGTTTAGGGTTTAGGGTTTATGGTTATGAGTTTAAGGTTTAGGGTTTAGGGTTTAGGTTTTATGGTTTAGGCTTTAGGGTTTTGGGCTTAGGGTTTAGGGTTTAGGGTTTAGGGGTAAGGGAGGTTAAAGGTTAGGGGTTAGGGTTTAGGGTTTAGGGTTTAGTGTTTAGGGTTTATGGGTTTAGGGGAAAGGGGTTAGGGTTTAGTGCTTAGGGTTTGGGGTTTATGGCTTAGTCTTTATAGTTTGGGATTTAGGGTTTAGGGTTTAGGGTTTAGGTTTAGGGGGTTAGGGTTTAGGGTTTAGGGCTTAGGGTTTAGAGTTTGGTATTTAGCGTTTAGGGTTTAGGGTTAAGGTTAAGGGTTAAGAGTTTAGGGTTTAGGATTTTGGATTTAGGGTTTAGGGTTAAGGTTGAGGTTTTATGGTTTAGGATTTAATATTTTGGGTTTAGGATTTAGAGTTTAGGGCTCAGGGTTTAGTTTTAGTGTTTAGGATTTAGGGTTTAGGGTTAGTCTTTAGGATTTAGGGTTTAATGTTTATGGTTTATGCTTTAGGGTTTTGGGTTTAGTGTTTAGGGTTTAGGGTATAGGGTCTAGTGTTTTGGGTTTCATTTTTAGGATTTAGGGTTTATGGTTTAGGGTTTAACGTTTAGGATTTAGTATTTAGGGTTTAGGGTTGAGGATTTAAGGTTTAAGATTTATAGTTTAGGTTAGGGTTTAAGTTTTTAGATTTCGAGTTTAGGGTTCAAGATTTAACTTTTAGGATTAGGGTTTAGGGTTTAGGGATTATGGTTACGGGTTTAAGGTTTAGGGTTTAGGTTTTAGGGTTTAGGGTTTAGTGTTTAGGGATTTAGGGTTTAGGGTTTAGCGGTTAGGGTTTTGGGCTTAGGGTTTAGAGTTTTGTATTTAGCGTTTAGGGTTTAGGGTTAGGTTAAGGTTTAAGAGTTTAGGCTTTAGGATTTTGGATTTAGGGTTTAGGGTTAAGGTTTAGGTTTTATGGTTTAGGATTTAGTATTTTGGGTTTAGGATTTAAAGTTTAGGGCTCAAGGTTTAGGTTTAGTGTTTTAGGATTTAGGGTTTAGGGTTAGTCTTTCGGATTTAGGGTTTAACGTTTAGGGTTTATGCTTTAGGGTTTTGTGTTTAGAGCTTAGGGTTTAGGGTATAGGGTTTAGTGTTTTGGGTTTCATTTTTAGGATTTAGGTTTTATGGTTTAGGGTATAAGGTTTAGGATGTGGGATTTAGGGTTTAGGGTTTATGATTTAAGGTTTAGGATTTATAGTTTAG
>NW_026025919.1:0-2137 GCF_019186545.1 Solanum stenotomum
AGGCCCTAGGCTTGGGTCGTGACATCCTCCCCCTCCTCTTCCTCCTCCACCTTCTTCTTCTCCTTCTTCTAAGCATTCATTTGTCTGCATTTAGTGGAGGTTTGAATCTGAAAGGTTGAAACATTCATTAGACCATTAAGTTCATTTTGTTATCATTAAGATTTAAGCACTAAATGGGTATAAATATGTTTTAATCATTAAGATCTAAAATAAAATTTTAATATCATTAGTGGGTTCTCTTTTGTGGATAATTTGCACCATCACTCTTTCCACAATCACTAGTCACCACTATTATGTACCCCTATCATCACCACCACCATCACCATCATTGTCAATCACCATTATCGTCATCTACCACCAACCACTCATGCCATAATAACCACCACCGTTGCTAACTACTAATTTCAAATGCTGCCACACTTACCTCCTCTAGCATCATGATTATATCCATTGTCACCACAACCCTCGTTTCTGTAGCCGTTGCTACCTCCACCACTCCTATCAACCACTATCACCACTATAGTTAATTCTAGGTGTGGCAAAATCAAAGTCAACCCGCCCAACCCGACCCAACCCATTTAGGTTTGGGTTGGTTATTGACCTGCTCATTTGTTAGCTCAACCCATCCCAACCCAACCCATTTAAACCCATTAAAAACTGTCTTGATATGTTACTCAAATTGATTTTTGAGAAATCTTGTCAAATAATTTTGAAAAACTTTTTTTGATATTATATGTTATATATAGTTATCATAAATATTCTTTTTTCATTAGGTACTAAAAGCTTATAGAATAACAAATAGAGCTATTAAAACTTAGTAAAAAATGGGTTGGTTGGGGTATTACTCGTTACTAATCCGTTTTGACCCAACCCATTTTGGCCCAAACAAATTTGGGTTGGGTCTTGACCTATTTATTGTCTTGACCCATTTTGATCCACCCAAATTTAATCCAACCCGCCTAATTATCACCCCTAGTTAATTCCTACCACCAACAATGTCTGCCATCACAACTAGCACTGTCACCAACCATCACCATATATTTTTGTCACGACCCAAAGTATACCTTATATGTTACATGGCGTATAGAACCTCGAAAGACCTTATACGAGCCAGTTAGCATACATCATACCAGATAATAGAAATAAAGATTTCAAAAGTAACATTTGCATATCATAAAAGAGTTTGACAAAGCGGAAGTCTAACATAGTCTCAACAAGCCATCTAAAACTTCAAGAGAAGTAGTTGGGACATATCCCATACACCACACACATAATCCAAAAACTAGAAACGCATAAATCAAGTAAATGTGTATGAGTCCTCAGAATTTGAGGACTCACCAACTCTTCAAAATCTAGAAGAATGATCGACTAGCCACACGTGTGAGTGGTAGGACCGTCAGACCCTACATAAATGAGACAATGTAGACACTAGAATGCATTAGTACATTGAATGTACTAAGTATGGGGTAATATCCATTAATAAACATGATAACATGAAAAGTTTAAACATGTAAGATATGACCATCATTACAACATTTAAAGGCTTAAAGAAGCAATGGCATATAAATCATAGGATATGGTCAATGTATTAAAAATAAGATATACAAGAAAGTTTTGAAGAAACATATTCGTTATTTTATGGACGTTAGCTTTAACCGACATTAAGACCATGTGAGATATGTCATGGAATCGGGTATATCCCTCATATCGAAAGAAGGGCGTTCTACTTGCCAAGGTAGAATCAATACACATCATCTTTTATTAAAGTGGATCCACTAGCTAGGTCATAGACAATCCTACGGGGGCACATAGTTTGGGACTAGAGGTTGCTACTAGAGACTACTCTATTTGAGCCTCCACCTCAAAACCCTTTCATTGATAAGTCATTATCCCAATGGAATAGATAATAATCAATTATCATTATTACATAGGAAAAACAATGATCAATACCAATCCACAACTAAAAATTAAAATATAGAATAACTCCTTAAAACACAACTCAAACATAAGTGAGAAGGTCTTTCACCAATGTGAATCCATATGTGAGAAATACATTTCACAATCATAATCATATTCGTATGTGAGAAAACTTTTAACAACAATATTATACTTTCATCTAAAATCACTCTATCATTAT
>NW_026025920.1:0-548 GCF_019186545.1 Solanum stenotomum
CATTTGGAGACCGTTCGGAGGGTAAAAGATCTGGTACCGTGAGTTGGAGCACGCGTGATCGGCTTTCAGGTAGGCTATGGTTTTCTCTCGTGAGATTGAGCATCTTTAGGCATTTGTTTATTGATTTGCTTGAGTATGGAGGGGTTCGGGTGTCGAGCATGCTAAATTTCTATAATTCCTGCCTTAGACCTTATTTCGGGAAAGTGTTGGATTATGACAACATGTCTCTTGATATTATTGAATATCCATATCTTGTGGTGTATATGATATTATTGATTTGAAGTATGTTTGGCCTTAGTCTAGGCTTAGACTAGTGTTGCCATAGACTTGCGAGGTTTCAGATGTCGTTGGGCAGTAGAACTTTTTTCGACGTCGTTTCGGACGGTCAGCTCCTTGTAGACTGATATAACAAACTTGAATCTGATAGTCTGAGCCTTAGCTAGGCGGTAACTCAGCTTATGACCTTGTATCCATAATGCCCTGCTTTTCTATCGGCTATAAATACCCGGTTAAAGTCCGTGATTATTGGATACTTCCTCGGCGATTTG
>NW_026025921.1:0-548 GCF_019186545.1 Solanum stenotomum
AAAAAGAAGTTGGGATCCCATATTGTTTTTGCTACTCTCCCTGAAATTCATGTTGATGCTGGCCACATACTTCTTACTCCTCAGGCCATTCTTGATAGGAGGATTGTCAAGAAGCACGGCAGACCTGCTACTCAGTTGTTAATCAAATGGTTCAATGCAGCAGACAAGGACAGCACTTGGGAAGATTTTCAGTCTTTCACTCAGCAGTTTCCACATTTTCATCCTTGAGGACAAGGATTAGTCGAAGGGGGGGAGTATTGTTACATGCCAATTAGTTCATTTCATTAATTCCAATTTGTATATGCTTGTATTTTAGCTAAGTGAAGCAGTCACGTGACTAAGCATGGGTGTGAAACTGAAACCGTTAGGAAATGTTGTTAGAAGAGTTAGTTATAACTAACTCTCGGAAATAGTCCAGCTACATATAGTTGATCTTTCATTGTAATGGGTATCAATTTAGAGATCAATAAGAAAATTCTCTCTTCTTTCTCTTCTATCAGTTTTCTCTTTCTTTGAAGGCAATCGAGCACAGCTGTTCAAGGGTAATT
>NW_026025922.1:0-1418 GCF_019186545.1 Solanum stenotomum
CTTGGGGATCTTCTCCAATTCTAGATCCCAAAAAGATAGGAGGATTCATCCTCACGAAGTCTCTCAACCTTGAGGCTACCGTACTCTCATAAGCATTTACCCTAGGCCCCATATCTCTATTTTCTTGAGCCGTCATGGCTTGGGCTAGGGTCACAAAAGCCGCTCTAATCTCTTAATTAGTCATAGCCGGGGGAACCACCGAAACCTCATTCTCTTGCTCACCTATAGGAACTTGATTGCATTGCACACCTTGACCATTTTGCACAACTTGAGGACGAACTCCCTCATCACCTAACTCATCTTCCTCTCTCCTTCGATTCGCCCTCGTATTCATTTCCTATAAACACAAGAGAAGGATTAGGAAAAGGATACTTATAAACAAAACTCTAAGGCACGACTTCAAGAATAATGAAAGAAGTGTAACTTCTACCGTCGTATAGCCTCTCGCTCATAGATGTGTCGCGACTCACACCGATGAACAAGACTCTACTAGACGTGGCTTTTGAGACTTTGAACCTAAGAACCATTTTCCAAAACCTTATGCTCTGATACCAAGTTTGTCACGATCCGAGAGCACCCCCAACTCGTAACATGCGTATTTGACCTCTCGGAGGTCGCATACAAGCCCTTAGCATTCATCACATTAGATATGTAAAATAGTGTGGAATTAAAAACTCTTTAAATAAAATCCCATAAGACTCAAAGGTCACTTTTAAAACATCATTCAAAAGTACACAAGCGGAATACTAAATCTCTTAGCCATCTTAGACATAAATGTGAAAACATACTAGGGACACGCCCCTTTACAATCAAAAGAAGTCTATTAAGTCTATTACAAGAATCTTATCATAAAACTAGAATAGAAAAGTCTTGCCCTCGACATATGAGGACATACCACAAAATCTAGGAAGAACTTCAAATCCCAAGTTACTACAAAACCCGCTCACTTGCCGGAACCTACACTTGTAGAAAATAGAGAAATATGGAATTAGCACAATTAAGTACTAAGTATGATGACCATGCAAAAACATGCCAAAACGGGCATTTACAAGGAATAAATGCTTTCATATTATTTTGATAAAACCTTCACTTCACAAGTATAAGAGACATAATACAAGTCAATGTTCACATATAAAACCATAGCCAACAATATACATACTCAACATATATTCATATACAACCCATGCTTAACTTTAAAAGAACACACACCATTTCATTACCGTAGGACCTCTACCTAATATAACATTAAGACACACTTGAGTGAGACAAGAAGTGACCGCCCATACAACCTCTTCAAGCACACTTAAGTGTTCCTCAAGATTACCTTAGATAAGGACATTTCCTTTATAACATAACATCAATAGACCAACATTCTTTAAGAAACCATTTAGGAGACATTCAAGCACATTAGGGGACTT
>NW_026025923.1:0-231 GCF_019186545.1 Solanum stenotomum
ACCTCAACCAACAGATGAGAATAATCAAAACTAAACTGAAGCTTTAGTGAGGAATTGGGAATACACCACGTGCAAGCTGGACCACGGACTCGAACCGGGTGCTGTAGCCAAAACCAGATCACAGGTAAGCTGGACCACGGACTCTAACCGGGTACTGTAGCTAAGCCTGGACATAAGTAAGCTGGACCACGGACTCTAACCTTGTACTGTAGCCAAAACCAGATCACAGGT
>NW_026025924.1:0-604 GCF_019186545.1 Solanum stenotomum
AAAATTATGTTACGGAAAATCAAACCAATAACCCAAAGTTACAAAATTATGAACCGAAAAATCGAAAAAAAATTCGGTTTGGTTCGATATTTCATTTTTTCGGTATTTATGTCCAACCCTAATTAAAATTTTATGAAAACATGTGTGTAATGAATAATAAAATACAATAATTAAAAATTAAAATTTAAAAATACTAATTTCTTGACATGTGTGTCCTGTGTGATTTTTTTATCGATTTGTTAAACTAATTAAAATAGCACGTAATAAGTAATCAAATACAATAATTACAAATAAGTTTTTAAAAAAATGAGGAAAAACACCAAATGGTGGGCGTATTTAATGTTTAAATTTAATTTCTGTAAATTGGAAACTTCAATTAGTAAAAAAAATAAATTTTCAATAAAGTCACAAATGACTAATTTCAACTCAATACAGACTTAAGACAATAAAAAATCANCATAGAAAATTAATTCAAAAAGTCTAATAGAGAAAAAACATACAAAAAATAAAGAAAGAAAAAATATAGCATACACATCCTTCTTAATACCTTAACCATTACAATATAGATGAAAAAAAAAATGCACAATTAATACATGATTTTCCG
>NW_026025925.1:0-604 GCF_019186545.1 Solanum stenotomum
ATTCGTCCTCGAATGAAGACTAATCTAGTTGAAATAGAGGGATATGGCTGCAATCCCTACCACTAAACACTGAGAACTGAATTTCTAACTGAACTGAGTTCCAAGAACATGCAAATACGCTGAAAATGCAAGTACAAACTGAAGGAACATGATTCTAAGACTGATTTTTCGCATGACTGACTGAAAAACTGAAGAGGAACTATTACCTCAAGCTGGAATGGAATCGGAAGGAAATAGGTGAGGATACTTGGACTTCATGGCTGCTTCTGCTTCCCAAGTAGCTCCCTCTACGGACTGACTCCTCCACAAAACCTTGACTGAAACGACTTCTTTGTTTCTCAACCTTCTAACCTGACGATCGAGAATCTCAACTGGTACATCCTCATATGAAAGACTATCTTTCAGGGCCACACTCTCTAATGGCACTATGGATGCTGGATCACCCACACACTTCTTCAAAAGAGAAATGTGAAAGACTGGATGCACTGCTGCTAAGTCTGCTGGCAACTCTAACTCAGAAGCCACTTTACCAATCCTTTTCAAGATCCGGTAAGGGCCTACATATCTGGGACAGAGTTTCCCTTTCTTGCCAAATCTCATCACC
>NW_026025926.1:0-1062 GCF_019186545.1 Solanum stenotomum
TTTGTCCCCTCCTATCTCTTCTTTCTAGATAAAATTCAACATCAAAATCATCATTATCATATTCAGGGTTTACAAAAGGGATATGGGGTACATTCCTTCTAACTTGGGGTCTAACATTATTTGGGGGTACAACATTATTCTCCCTCCTAATTGCAGCTATGGTGTCATTCTGCTCGATAATCATATCCCTCATCTCTTGAAATTGAAGGGTCCATCTCTCAAATTGTTGGTGGATAGCTTGAAGGGTGAAGTCGTTCCTTCCTTTGACCTCGGCTTCTAAACGAGCCCTTTCCTCATCACCACCTGAATTAGACATCTAAAAAAAAAGAATAAATGATCAAGTATCACACTTTCAATATGGCTTTTACCCTCTTTAAACTCACCCACACTTGTCTTTTTTTTCCACTCAAAATAACCTTTGAACGAGAATACTTTGTAGATTTATAATTAAACCAAAACGTGTATCAAGTTCGTAGTAATAAAGTATGGAATCTTGGGGTACAAGAAAGTAAAGAACTAGTCCTCGAACAAGTAGGAATTAGTTGAAACAAAACACGAATAAAATGGAACTTATTTTAGAATTATAAGAACAAGAAAAAAAAATTCCTCTTATTCTTAAAGATCTAGAATCCCCTCCTCTTGCTACCCTCTTTCTTGGAAACAAATTAATGCTAAACTTGGAGAGCAAGTAATAAGATTTCTTGAATAGCAAGTAATAAACTTTCTTGGGTATCAAGTAATCAAATTTCTTGGAGGACAAGTAATCAGATTTCTTAGAGAGCAAGTTATAACTTTATTTTTTTTGTTCACGCTACTGTTCATGCTACCAAATTTTTATTTTTATTTTCACGACGCTACTGTTCACGCTACAGTTTTTTTTTTTTTTCTGCTCTAAGAAGAAATCCCAAGATTTATCAATAACGGAATCTTGATAGAACCGCTCTAATACCACTTGATAACAGCAAGGTTAAGGGAGATCACAAATAGGGAATTGAATTTTAGAAAGCAGAAGCACAAAGAAAAGAAACAAAAACAAATAACTAAAGATATGAGAAATTCGAA
>NW_026025927.1:0-738 GCF_019186545.1 Solanum stenotomum
CTATTCTACCAAGAGAACATGAATCGGTCTATCCGATTCACCACTAGGCATCCACCCACAAAAGTAAAAACACGTCTGAACATAGACAGAGAATCATAATCCAAAACCATGTCTGAAATGAGGTAGGTGGTCACATGAGAATAGACAAAACCGAAATTGAACAACCCAAGATATCCCTTCCACGATGTCCATAACACACCTTCCCATTCGTCTGACTTCACAATCAGCCAGTCCGGCCTCATAACAATCATAGACATACTCAATTTATCCATTTTCTCATACTCTTTACAATAATCCATTAAAGCCAACAATATCAATACTACCAGAACATCATAGTCACACCGGCCAGTTACTTTACCCTCAGATGGCTACTAGTATCCAGTCATTCTTAGAAACACATCGTTGCTTCCAAAATTTTGAATTATGGTCATTCCTTCTTCCATTGAAGCATTCCACGATCGATATGGGTCTCACCCAATCGCTAATAATCCAAGTTCTAAATGTCATAGTACCTTTTCATTGAGATAGAACTATTGAATCACGACCAATATCGATTACACGCGATCCTTTACTTACCCAGCTTCAACTATTATTCATACCATCATATATCTCATGCCGAAACTTGAAGCAGTTCTTGGTCACTCCAATAATTCCGTCTACTAGGAGCACACAACCTCTATTTGCCATCAAGGATATATGTAACGCGTTATAACAGTCTGGATAATTCTATAAATAGAG
>NW_026025928.1:0-261 GCF_019186545.1 Solanum stenotomum
TATATTTTAGTCTATGTTGACGACATCACCCTTACAGGAAAAAGTTCTTCACTAGTTCATCAGGTTATCTCTTCTTTGGATTCCCATTTTTCCCTTAAAGATCTTGGCCCACTATCCTACTTTCTTGGAGTTGAGGTTCATCGAGACAGCAAAGGACTTTTATTGTCACAAGAAAAATATGTTTCAGATCTTCTCCATGACCTTTTGATGCAAGACTGTAATTGTGTTTTCATACCCATGAGCTCTTCTGAAAGTCTTATG
>NW_026025929.1:0-261 GCF_019186545.1 Solanum stenotomum
AAAAAAATCACAGAAGGACGTGAAAGTTGAAACAGTAGTATACAATTAATTGGAGAACTTGTACTTTTCTAGAACTTAGCTTTAGCTCTTTTTGACCTCAATGTTCATAATTCTTTCACTAATTTTCCATTGTTCTTTAGAAATGACAATAATGAAGAAATATATTGAAATAATGGTACCNAATATATTGAAATAATGGTACCAAGTAATAACAGTGGCTCGCAAGGCATGTTACTCGCAAGGATGACTTTTTTTACTTCT
>NW_026025930.1:0-417 GCF_019186545.1 Solanum stenotomum
ATTTTATAGTTCAAACGATCCTAAAGCAAGTAAACCCCCATTTTGATGATTTTCATTTGTTATAGTAAATGGATCTTTGGAAATTCAGAATTCTAGCGTGTTTTTTGGCCAAAATATTTCATGAACGTCCGTTAAGACCTTAGTAATGGGGCCAGTTGGTTCTAACGAGAAAACCGGCTCATTTTCAAGTTCAAATGAGCCCTAGAGCAGATAAATCCATATTTTGCCAATTTTTGTATGCTATATACCATGGATTTTTGGTGATCCTGATTCCAGCGTATATTTGGTCGAAAAATTTCATGAACGTCCGTTAAGACCTTAGTAATGGAGCCAGTGGGTTCTAACCAACAAACCGACCAATTTTCAAATTCAAACGAGCCCCGTAGTAGGTAAACTCCTATTTTGCCAATTTTCGTA
>NW_026025931.1:0-590 GCF_019186545.1 Solanum stenotomum
AGTAATTAGGGACAGATGGAGTATTACAATGTTATTTGACATTATGAGATATTTCTTAGACATCTAAGGAGAACGGTAGACCGAAATATATATTATATATTAAAGGATCAACTTCATGCAATGGAAGAATTTGTTATTAGCAAATATATTTTAACTTATTTGATAAAAAATATATTCTTCCTCATTTAATAGATGTAAAATTTGTGAAGCTTTATTTTTTTTCACAATCTTCATATTATTAAAACAAATAATAGTATTACGATTAAACAACAGAGTAAATATAAAATTAATCAAAAATATTTAATTTAAATGATCGCGCGAAGTGCGGCCAAGTTCTCTAATTTAAAACAAAAAAGTAAAATTTAAATGGGTCTACTATAGAATTCCTAGAAATCCAACTTGAAAAATTATGTTAAAAATGGAAAATAAAAAGTGAAATAAATTTAATTGAGAGTTATCCTTCGTCTGTCCCATTTTATGTGAGACTTTTTATTTCTCGAGAATCAAATAGTTTAAGTTTGACCATAAATTTGCGTATGATATCTTCAAGTTTTTTTTACAAATTTGGAGAAATTAGATAAATAGTAATC
>NW_026025932.1:0-387 GCF_019186545.1 Solanum stenotomum
GTTATAACTTATATGACCATTAGTTCTTATAATTCTCATGGTCATTAGTTTCTTGTAATTCATATGACTATTAGTTTCTTGTAACTCATGTAACATCTATCACATATATCTAACCACATTACTACCCCTTATTCTACCTATTGATTATATGGAAGACTTCTTCACCTATAAATAGTGGTGTTTCTTCCTTTTTGAAATATCTCAAAAAGATGAGAAGTGTTAAATAATATTGTAATGTGTAGTAGTGAAAGAGAGAGTTGAGACATAGAAAAATATGTTAAGTCTTCAACTATATTCATTATACAAAAGAGAAAACTTATATGTTGAAGGAAGCTAAGTTGTTCTTATGTGGAGCTTTTGACTCTTCAACTAATCCGGAGTTGTTTG
>NW_026025933.1:0-874 GCF_019186545.1 Solanum stenotomum
ACATCAAAGTCTACTATTTCTAACTCTAGAAGATCTGCTTAGCTGATTTTCTGAGAGACTGTGACAGGGCAATTTCTGTATACCCGTCTAGCTATAACTGGGTCACCGACTGGAGTAGAGACTGAGAAAGGTTCTGAAAGAGTTTCTGGGCTAACACTGAATTGGACTGCTATGTAAGGAGTTACAAAAGACAAAGTAGCCCCTGGATCTAACAATGCATAAACATCAAGATCAAAGACTCGTAACATACCAGTGACTACATCAGGAGAATCTTCCTGATCTCGACTAGCTTGAAGAGCATAGAGCTTGTTTTGGCGCTGTCCGCCACCAGTACCAGAAGAGTTACCCTGCTGAGTCGGGCGACCTGCTGATGCTGCTGAAGTTATAGACTGAGCTCTACCATTATTTCCTCCTTGACCCTGTCTAGAAGGACAATCCTTCAATCTATGACCAGACTGACCACACCCAAAACATCCTTCCTTACCTGCAAGGCACTCGCCCGGATCGTTTTTACTACATTTCGGGGAAGTTGGGTAGGTTTTGGTGCCTGAAACACTACCTTGAGACTTAGAGCCTGACGCCCTACCTTTCTGATCATTACGGAACCTGGGGGATGGAACACTAGCTGATGAAGGGGCTGGAGTCGAAGACTTCTGCTGAAACTGCGAGCGATTTCCACCATCCAATTTCTGTTGGGAATACTCATAGTTACCTGTTCTTGCTTTCTTAGTCTCCTTAGCCTGTTCCCTAAGCTTATCACCCTCAACCTGCTGAGCATGAGTCATGAGCCTAGAGATGTTCATGTCTCCCAACAACATAGCATTCCTACACTCTGTTTTCACTAATTCTGACACTCCATACATAAACTTATTCA
>NW_026025934.1:0-977 GCF_019186545.1 Solanum stenotomum
GCACTCTTTTTTCTCAGAAAGTCACTCAGCTTTGGTTTTAACTCAAAAGTCACTCAACTATGAGTTCTTTTCTCAGAAAGTCACTGAACTTTGATTTTTAACTCAAAAGTCATTTAACTATGAGTGTTTCACTTACAAAGTCATTCAACTATGAGTGTTTCACTTACAAAGTCACTCAACCTATTTAATTGATTTTTTTTAAATTAAAACTTACACACATGAAATTTTTATTTCTAACTAAATTATAAAAAAATAAAAAGATATTCATTTAGACCATTTAATAACCCGATCGGTTGAAAATATATTATTTTAATGAATTAATTATTATTTTCAACTGAATTTACTTACATGATTTTTTTTAAAAAAATATTCATTTAAACCATTTAATTAATTTAACTCTAGCACTCTAAAATCAACAACATGTAAACACCATTTTACCAAAAATAAAATAAATGTAAAGACCAAATTTTAATTAACTTAACGGTAAGAGAAACATTAGTAACAAATTCAAGTCAATTTTTTTTTATCACATCTTTTTGTTCCTTCATTATGTATCATTGTTAGAAGTTATGCATCTTTCGATCCTAATATTATAAAATTTTGAATTTACTAAAAAAGTAATTTTGTAACTTCTACATTTTATGAACAATGAATGGAGATCGCTATATTCAAACACAATTGGAGAAAAGGGATAAAATAAAAGGTAATATATTATATGTCATGCCCCGAGTCTACACCCTGGACGTAGCCGACACTCGAAGACCATTGCTAGCCCCAAGCGAACCCTTGGCCTGACTTTCTTAACTCAGCGGAAACCTAACTCAACAGAATAACTCCATGCCATGCAAGGACATAAAATGACTTAACTGATAAAATCTGGCCTAAAAGGGCAACTCGAGTCTCAAAATAGAATATTTACATATATACATAGATGAGAGACTCAATACGAACTGACTGACTATCTATGAAGCCTCTAT
>NW_026025935.1:0-605 GCF_019186545.1 Solanum stenotomum
GTTCTCTGTGTTAGGCTAGAGTGGCGAGCGAGATTGGGAGAGGGAGAAGAGAGGCGAGCAAGAGAGGGCACAAAGTGGAGAGAGGTGAACTGTATATGTAAATCGATTAGATAAGTGTACATACGTAACTACTATGTATATGTATCAATAATTGTATTTTGTATATCTGTATAAAAATTGAATTCTATACAATTGAATCGAGTTAAAACATTTGTATTTGTATAATTTGTGTTTGTATAAAGCAACAGAGAGAAAGACAAAAGAGAACTGGACAGGAAAAAATTTGTATTTGTATTATTATGTGTATAGGATGGAGAAATATGTATTTGTATTTGTATATACAGTCTCTCTCACTTTGTACAAACACAAATTAATTATACATTTGTGTTTGTACAAAGCAAGAGAGGCGATGGAGAGATAACTGAAAAAGAGGAGAGTGACGAGCGAGATTCCAGAGAGAGGGGAGAGAGGCAAATGACAAGAAATTTGTTGTGAATTCGATTTAAATGAAACTATAGCTATAATATTTATTATGAATTAATAGTTTGCTATAATGCACAATTTTCCCTTTTTATTATAGTGATATTTGCTTGGTAATAAAATTC
>NW_026025936.1:0-4248 GCF_019186545.1 Solanum stenotomum
GGAATCCTACTCTAGAAAGGAAATAAAGAAACCTAACTAGTAACAAATTTAGTACTTCTAGGAAAGCATTAAATGGTACTTAGGAGACCATAAATAGACTAAGGAAAATATTAATAACCTATATATAAATAAATAAATAAGCTAAATCCCAACTAGGAAAAGAATCTTGACAATCTTGGAAAGTTTGATTAGTCTTCTCTCAAAACTTGGGCAGAAAGCAACTCTTGTTGTGGCTGATTCTTGGACTCTTCTTGACCTTATTTGCACGAAATTCGACAATAAAATTCCTCATCTTGGTCTTGAATTTGGGCCACCAAATAATTGTAGCATTTGGACAATTCCTCTCCCTTGGGCTTGAGCTCTTCTTCCCCAATAAGACACCTTTGGATCAACTATTGAAGCCCATTGAGCTTATCATTGAACTCCTTGGTGTGAGATCTTGTAATGGGCCTCCTTGGAGTTTCTAAAGCTTCATCCTTGTCCTTCAATGGAGTAGAGCTTCCTTGGATGCTATCATTCCCCTCTTCTTGAAGAGAAGTCGTCCTCGAATTCAAATCTGCATCAAAATGGGAAAGATCAGAAACATTAAAAGTAGCACTAACTTGGAACACACCAGGAAGATCAAGTTTATAAGTATTGTCTCCAATCCTTTCAAGGACCTTGTAAGGCCCACTTCCTCTAGGATCTAGTTTGGTCTTTCTTTTGGAAGGAAATCTTTCCTTTCTCATATGCACCCAAACCAAGTCACCAGGTTTAAACACAACATATTTTCTGCCCTTATTCCTTCGCAATGCAACTTCCTTATTCCTCTTTTCAATTCCAAGCCTTGTTTGTTCATGAATTTTCTCCATCATATCATCTTTCTTCTTACCATCAAGATTAGCAAAATCATTAGTAGGCGAAGGCAATAAATCAAGGGGGGTAAGGGGGTTGAATCCATATACAACTTCAAAAAGAGTCTTACCAGTAGAAGAATGGAAGGTCCTATTATAAGCAAATTCTACAATACGTAAGTAATCTTCCCAAGAAGTCAACTTTCCTTTCAAAACAGCCCTCAACGTGTTCCCTAAAGTTCTATTAACCAGTTCCGTTTGCCCATCCGTTTGTGGGTGACAAGATGTAGAACATAGCAATTTAGTTCCCAACTTTCCCCAAAGAATTCTCCAAAAGTGACTTAAGAACTTGGCATCCCTATCACTAACAATAGTTCTAGGTATTCTGTGCAATTTGACCACTTCCTTTACAAACAAGTCAGCCACATGAGATGCATCATTAGTCTTTTTACATGGGATAAAACGAGCCATTTTAGAAAATCTATCTACTACCACAAATATACTATCCTTACCATACTTAGTCTTTGGCAGCCCCAATATGAAATCCATAGAAATATCAATCCAAGGGGAATTAGAAACAGGTAAAGGAGTATAAAGACCATGCGGCAATGTTCTAGACTTATCCTGTTTACATTCAAGACTATAAGAACACACTTTTTCAACATCCTTTCTCATGCTAGGCCAATAAAAATGTTCAGAAAGTATTTCCAGTGTTTTGGGTACACCAAAATGTCCCATTAGCCCTCCACAATGTTCTTCCCTAACAAATAGTTCACACAACGAGCAGTTAGGAACACATAATTTATTTTCCTTGAATAGAAATTCATCTTGAAGATTAAATTTCTCAAAAGGACCTAACTTGTATTCAGCAAAAATCTCACCAAAATCAGAATCATTAGCATAGAGTAACTTGATTTGGTCAAAACCCAATAACTTTGAAGTAAGAGTAGAGATCAAAACATACCTTCTTGAGAGTGCATCATCAACCACGTTCTCCTTTCCTGTTTGTAAGCAATTACATAAGGAAAAGTTTCAATAAACTCTACCCACTTAGCATGACTACAACTAAGTTTACCTTGGCTCTTCAAGTATTTTAATGACTAATGATCAGTCTTGACCACAAATTCTCGAGGCCACAAGTAGTGCTGCCATGTAGCTAATGCCCTTACCAAGGCATATAGCTCCTTATCATAAGTTGAGTAGTTCAATGTTGCTCCACTTAGCTTTTCACTAAAGTAGGCAATTGGCTTGGAGTCTTGCATCAAAACTGCACCTATGCCCTTACCAGAGGCATCACACTCAACTTCAAAAGACTTAATAAAATCACGCAATTGCAAAAGAGGAGCAGAACACAATTTATCCTTCAGCAAGTTAAATGCATCATCTTGTTCCTTTCCCCATGTAAAAACCTTATCTTTTTTAATAACTTCAGTTAAAGGAGCAGCAATGGTGCTAAAGTCTCGCACAAACCTCCTATACTTGCCTTTGTAATTCTTTGGTCTCTTCAGGATTGCTCCTATAGGCAGGCCTATTAGGAAGTTGAGACCCAGGCACAAAGTCTATTTGGTGCTCAATCCCTCTCAAAGGTGGCAATCCCTTTGGAGTGTCATCAGGAAAAACATCTTCAAAATTCTGCAAAAGAGAAGAAACACTATTTGTCAAAGAAGGAGTTAGTTGTTCAAAATTAATCAATACTTCTTTGTAAGTAAGTAGTATTACGGGCAACCCCTCTCTCCTAGCATTCAAACACTCTTTGGCTTTTATATAAAGGATCTCATTTTTCTTTTCCTTAGCCTCTTTCCTCTCACCAAAACATTTTATTTTTTTACTCACACCCTCTTTTACCTCTTTACTTAGATCGCTGCCCCCTCTATCTTTATTTCGGCCATCTCTCTTTTTTTCTATTTTTTAGCCTTTTTCTTTTCCCTCAAGCTCACTTTTTACCTTTCCCTTTTGTTTTCCCATTGTTTCCCTCAATCGTTTTTGATCTTCAAACACTTGAGAAGGAGATAATGGTGCATGAGTATACTTCTTACCATTATGCAGAAGACTATACCTATTCTTTCTCCCATGATGAGTAGTATCCCTATCATACTGTCAAGGTTGGCCAAGTAAAACATGACATGCTTGCATTGGAACTACATTACAAAGAATCTCATCTTCATACCTACCAACATTGAATGAAATCATGCATTGTTTGTTTACTTTTACTTCTCCACAATCATTCAACCATTAGAGCCTATATGGGTAGAGCGCTTCATGCACGCAATTCCTAGTTTATCCACCAAGTATGAACTCACCACATTTGCACAACTTCCCCCCATCAATAATCATAGAATAAGTCTTCACTTTTATCCCACACCTAGTATGAAACAAATTCTCTCTCTGCCCTTCATCAACACTACCCAAATTGATAGTCATAATTCTCCTAACCACCCCAATTATACCATCATTAGGCAGTTCCAAATCATCTTCCCCACTTACACTTTCTCCCTCTTCTTCTTCCCCCTCACTTTTTTCACTCTCATATTCTCCATTCTATTTAAGTAGGATGTTTCTTCTACTTGGACATTCATGCATCATATGCCCCCTTCCATGACATTTGTGACATTGAATAGAACTTGAAGGTTTAGAAGATTTCGGATTAAATATTTTACCTCCCTCCTCAACTTTACCTTTACATCTATCATCTTGAGGTTTGGAAGGAGCTTTCCCCTCTTGAGTTGACCATGGCTTCTTAGAGATAGTGTTTGGTCGACTACTCCATGCGTTATTTTGCTGCTTTTTCTCAATTTGTTTTTCAACTTTTACAGACAAATCAATTAACTCATCT
The DNA here is from genome assembly GCF_019186545.1 of Solanum stenotomum. Classification (NCBI taxonomy): domain Eukaryota; kingdom Viridiplantae; phylum Streptophyta; class Magnoliopsida; order Solanales; family Solanaceae; genus Solanum; species Solanum stenotomum. Next base: position 3,667 of record NW_026025936.1, read on the forward strand.
AAAGTTACATATTGTTGTATCTCTACTACATTAGCTATTTCTATATTTAAACCACTTAAAAATTTAGCTATTGTAGCCTCTTCTTCCTCCATGTAGTTAGCTTGGATCATAGCCATATCCATGCTTTTGAAGTACTCATCCACAGACATGGAGCCTTGCTTCAAGTGTTGAAGGCGAGATTGTAGATCTCTTTGGAAGTATGATGGAATAAATCGCTTCCTCATTACCCTCTTCGTCTCTGCCCACGAAGCAATAGGTGGTAGCTCCTCTTGCAATCTGTCCCTAGCAAGCTTCTTCCACCAAGAAGCAGCATAATCAGAAAACTCAAAAACAGCAAGTTTAACTTTCTTAACCTCAGAGTAGTTATGGAAATCAAAGATGGCTTCAACTCGTCTCTCCCAATCAACGTACAAGTCTGGATCCCTTGTCCCCTTGAAAGATGGCATCTTCATCTTTATACTATTTATATTATCATCTTCTACTCTACCTCTTTGTCCCCTCCTATCTCTTCGTTCTAGATTAAATTCAACATCAAAATCATCATTATCATATCCAGGATTTACAAAAGGGATATGGGGTACA
>NW_026025937.1:0-267 GCF_019186545.1 Solanum stenotomum
CACCGGAACCGCAGAATACGAGGGAGAAAATACAGAAGTGCAACAAGTAGCGATAACGCCTAATCTAAGGCTCAAACTATCAGACTCAAGTCTGCTATTCCAGTCTACAAGGAGCTAAGTCATCCGAACGACGTCGGCAGAAAGTCAAGGCTAACCAGCCCACACGGGTCATAAGTCTAAGGCAATGCTGGCCTAACCTAGACTAAGGACATCATGCTTACGATTAAGGATGAACCAGACATGCAATACAAAGCATACAAACATACA
>NW_026025938.1:0-210 GCF_019186545.1 Solanum stenotomum
CTGTTTTTCAAGCTGGAATTGGGTTGACTGAGATATCACATATTAAAGTATCAGCTTCTGTCAAGAGAATATCTTTCGTAAGCAACAAAATTCAATGTCTACCTGATTGCTTCACGGAATGCCCAGAGACAACATCTTTACTTTTGCAAGACAATGAACCCCTTGTGAAAATTCCCCATGAATTTTTTTTGTCATTTCCAGCTCTAAGAG
>NW_026025939.1:0-210 GCF_019186545.1 Solanum stenotomum
AGGGGTTTTTAAATGGGAAAATTCGGGTTGGGTCAGACAGCCTGAGATATGGACTCACGAGACCCCGTCTATGGTCCCTGAGTTGATCTACGGTCCGTAGATCAGGACCGTAGATCACTCATATACTTAAAAATTTAGAAACTTACCTGGGATCTACGGGCACCATCTACGGTCCGTTGATTGATCGACGGACCGTCGATTGTGTCCGTA
>NW_026025940.1:0-324 GCF_019186545.1 Solanum stenotomum
CCTAGAATTCCTCTTTTAGCATTTATATTTATAGAAAGGGCATCATTTCTTAGTTCTAGCCCACTTCACACATTCATGCATTCAAGACTTTAAGTAACAAGGAGAGACACTTTAGTCTATCAACCAAGTCACATCATTATCATCTAAGGATACTTCATAATCCAACATCATTTCATATATACATCATGAGAAGTCATACTTTAACTCACAATGCTATCCACTTTACATAGGATCATCACAAGATCACATAAAACTCATTCACATCATACCTTCACATATAGCTTCACTTAAAACTTATTCACATCATACCTTCACATATAGCTT
>NW_026025941.1:0-620 GCF_019186545.1 Solanum stenotomum
GTTGGGGGCATGTCCCAACATCTCTAGTCCTTTAGAGGCTTTTTATTCATACATTGTTTTTGTCACTCCCCGAGGTTACCCATTTGACGTAACACGAGACCTAGGATCACGAGTGACCCCAAGCTAACATTGAGTTGGCATATCATAAGCATATTAGATCAACACCTTTAGAAGCCTAAACCTAAGAAATATGAAATCCCTAAGACACCTAAACCCTAAACATTAGGGATAAACCCCCAACCCTAAGCCTTATGAAACTCTAAGAACCCCTAAACCCTAAGAAATCCTAAATCCTAAGAAAACTAAACACTAAAAAACTACAACAAAAACATTAAAAACTCTAAACCTGAAAAATCTTAAACCTAACAAACCTAAACCCCAAACCATAGAAAAACCCTACACCTAAACACTACACCCTACACCCTACACCCTAAATGACCCAAAAAAAATCTAGGAGACCTTAAATGTTAAACTCAAACCCTAAGAAACTCAAACCCTAAACCTTAGGGATAAACCCCCAGCCCTAAGCCTTATGAAACTCTAAGAATCCCTAAATCCTAAAAAATCCTAAATCCTAAGAAAACCTAAACATTAAAATCCTTGAAAACATAAACAATAAA
>NW_026025942.1:0-1057 GCF_019186545.1 Solanum stenotomum
TTTCCGCTTCCATATATCACTAGTACCATATCATGAACAACAGCTAAATCCACCACTAGAAGACATCAGATCCCTTGAGAAGATCGTACTCAAACAACCTGTTCATTTACACTCATTAAATAGTTGCAAAACATTACCAAAGCACTTCAGTCTTCGGCCGAAAATGATATGCACAATTCATAAGCCCGATCGATGGCAGAAGCAACATAGCCCATAACCCTAACCAAGATAACACGAGTACCGTTGTAGTCACCGTACAATGACCTTGTAATGATATACACCCACACTATAAAACCACCGTATAACTTCTGATTTTGGTTGGTGCAACTTCATCATCATAACATACTACGCAATCCATTCCCTTATGACGAACTTCACAAACTGTAGTTTCCAAAGTCGCAGCACTCTCAACATAGTCATTCTCTTACTTACACCATTCTTCATTATCTAGCCACTTCCGTCGTATAAGTCACACAAGCACTATTCTCGTTGTTGAATAAATGACCGGAGAAATAAGACGTTTCTGAAGTCTCTTAATAAATGTTCATCTTCCAATCCCATAAACTCAAAACACATCCCTTGGACACAACCTTACTCACTCGTCTCGAAGAGAATTCCATGTCTGATCACACTTCCTTTCCACAAGCCTATCACATCCGCATCAAAACCAGATCTAACACTAAAATCACGCGATGACACCTAAACTCGCACCCACGCAGGACCAACCACGAGTCATTACAATGAGAGAGAGAACAGAGTGAAGTGATAAGAATTAGATCGGACCAAGGACGCACGATAGAGAATCAAGTAATAAAGATCTTTCCTAAAAGTCACCATAGCCTCTCAAAGATAAGTACAGACGTCTCCGTACAGATCCTCAAGACTCTACTAAGACTTAGTTTGTACATGTGAGACCTTCGAACCTGGCTTTGATACCATTTTGTCACACCCCAAAACCAGATGTGATGGCACGTGCCCAAACCCCACCGGACACGTCAGCCTAACACCCAAAAACTCGACGATACAGAGTTTATAAAACAAGAATAAGATAGAAAGA
>NW_026025943.1:0-388 GCF_019186545.1 Solanum stenotomum
TTTGATTTTTATATTTTAAGTGGCTAAAAGATCCATGAGATGTTCAAGAAGGGACTTTTGAGCGTTCATAAGTTGTGGTTCCACACTACTTTGGAGTTTTAGTTATTCAACTTTCTATCTTCTCGAGGTATTCAATCGATTAGTGACATAAAAAAAGGAATGTAGTGAGATGGTAAGTATTGTACTCAACCTTAATCAAAAGTTTGGGGTTCCAATTTCGGATTGGAGTTAATGAATTACCCCTCAAAGCAGGATGAGTCCATATTAATCAAATCTTAAAGAAATAATTATCTCCTTATAAACATTAGATTAAAAATCGCAAAAAAATAAAGTTTAAACCATATTGATCGAAACATAAATAACAAAATATGTCTTTTGGCTATCAAAG
>NW_026025944.1:0-242 GCF_019186545.1 Solanum stenotomum
ATGTATATATATATGTGTGTGTGTGTATTTATATATATAATTTAACTACACATCAACAAAATTTTAATTTAATAAATTTACATATATATATATATATATAGATGTATACATATACATGTATATATCTATATACAGATGTATATATATGTATGTATACATATACATATATTATATGTTGATGTGTAGTTAAATTATATATGTTTAATTAATAAAATCAACCTCAAGAGGTGAGTTTATATTAA
>NW_026025944.1:265-388 GCF_019186545.1 Solanum stenotomum
ATATATATATATAAATAACAATATTTTATTTTTTCTCAATAGGTTTTTTGTAAAATAAAAAACAAAAAAAATTATAATACCGACTTCCGTATGAAGGTAAAATTTAATAGTAAAAATAAATTA
>NW_026025945.1:0-207 GCF_019186545.1 Solanum stenotomum
TCCACCCCTGTAGAGGATACAACACATTGAAATAAAGGAATTGGTGGATCTCTCCCATCAGACAGATCAACGGCACCGGGCATGGGATACACAGGCAGGAGAGCCGATTTGACCGCGCAGACCAAATGAGCTAAATTTTTTTAAAGCGAAAGCGCTGTGCCAACTTGCGTACATGATTTATATGTGGATTTGATACTATAGTAAAAT